>NW_025185464.1:0-2847 GCF_004010195.1 Chiloscyllium plagiosum | reverse complement strand
CGGATGTGCTCAACTGCTGTGCACTTTCAGCACTACTAATCCAGAATCTGGTTTCCAGCATCTGCAGTCATTGTTTTTACCATGAGGGACAGGATTAAATGAGTTTAGAAAGGCAATGTCTAATTGGGGATAGTCAGCATTGCTTTGTGCGTGGGAAGTCATGATTCAAGATATTGAGGTTTTTGAAGAAGTAACAAAAGGATTGATGAGGGCAGAGCGGTGGATGTGAGTGATATGGACTTCAATAAGGTGCTCGCAAAGTTTCCACATCGGAGATTGGAGAGCAAGGATAGATCTCATGGAATACAGGGAAAACCAGCCATTTAGATACAGAACTGGCACGAAAGTAGATAACAGAGGGTGGATATGGAGGGTTTTTTTCCAGACTGGAGACCTGTGACCAGTGGAGTGCCACAAGGATCGGTGCTGCGTCCACTACTTTCCATTAATTATATAAATGATTTAAATGTGGACGTGTCAGATACAGTTAGCAAGTTTGCAGATGACACCAAAATTGGAGGTGTAGTGGACAGTGATGTTACTTCATATTACAATGGGATCGTGAAATGATGGGCCAATGGGCTGAGGAGTGGCAGATGGAGCTTAATTTCTATAAGTGCGTTGTGCTGCATTTTGGAAAAGCAACTCTTCGCAGGACTTATGCCCTTAATGTTAAGGTCCCAGGGAGTGTTTCTGAACAAAGAGACCTTGGAGCGCCGGTTCATTGTTCATTGAAAGGAGAATTGTGGGTAGATAGGATAATGAAGTAGGCGCTTGGTATGCTTGCGTTTACTGATCTGTACATTGAGTAGTGGAATTGGGAGGTCATGTTCTGGCTGTACAGGACATTGAATGAGCGACTTTTGGAATATTGCGTGCAATTCTTGTCTCCTCCCTATCGTCAGGATGTTGTGTAAATTGAAAGGGTTCAGAAAAGGTTTACAAAGATGCTGACAGGATTGGAGGATTTGAGCTACAGGGAGAGGTTAAATGGGCTGGGGCTGTTTTCCCTAGAATGTCTGAGGCTGAGGGGTACCCATATGGAGGTTTATAAAACCATGAGAGGCATAGTTAGGATTAACAGGCACGGTCTTTTCCCTTGGGTGGGGTAGTCCAGAACTGGAGGGCCTAGGTTCAGTATGAGAGGGGAAAGATATAAAAGATTAGATTACATTACAGATTACATTAGATTACAAAATTAGATTATGAACTGCTGGAGGAAGTGGTGGAGGCTGGTACAATTATTGCATTTAAAAGGCATCTGGATGGGTATATGAATAGGAAGGATTGAGAGAGTTTTGGGCCAAGTGCTGGCAAATGAGACGAGATTATGTTAGGATATGTGGGTGTCATGGATGAGTTGGACCGAAGGGTCTATTTCTGTGCTGTACATCTCTATGACTGTAAATGATTTGTACTGTCCATTACCAACCATACACTTCACTGTTTCCCCTGTCTATCTTGGTCAGTTCTCCTCTCAAACACATGTCAATGGCTTTGGTTGTGATTGTAGAGTGTGCTTTCCGGTCACTTTAAAAATCCATCATCTCGCTGAATTCCACTACACTACAATTTCCCAGAGGATATCTCAGTGTGACATTACTCATTCACTCAACGTCATCACCCAACGGTCGATCTGAGATAGTCACAACTCTGGTCATTTCCACAATATATTATTCAAAGAAACACTGACACAAACATTCAAATTGGAGTTTGAGAACATCACTTTTGCCGATGTGACTGTCCCAGATTATACAAAGACTGAACTCTCCCAAAATGATCACAGTGCCTTTACATTACACAGGAATTCATTGGAATGTGTAATAGTGTTGAGCAATGAAATGCTGGTAGGCAGCCTAAAAACTGTTCTCCCGCTTGTGTTTTTGACATATGTTACCCAGAATCTGCATTCAGGCTGATTCAGCTGCATCATCAGAGGTCAATTGCTTTCTCTGTAATGCCTTTGTTACCTATTACTGTTAGGGTTACCCATCCTGCACTCTCTGAGGCCCCTCAAGGAGGTATACAACAGAATATTCATGTTCCACCTTTTGTTCACAGTGTCACCACTAAATCTCATTTATCTCTGTGCCATAGTCCATCCACCTTATTGCAGAGACTTTGTCCATTCCAAAAGAAGAACATTACCATTGACTCTTTCCACAATTTCTTGTCACAATCCAATTCACTGATGTACAGTTTCAGTTAAATTCTGGCTCTTCCTGTTTCTTTCTGCTTGTCTTCAGCTACATCGCCATTTTCTCTTTGGATTTGGAAAGCTCTTTTCACCTGAACCCTGGCCCTGCATCCTCTCGATCAGTTTGAAGTCCTGTCCATAAGCCTACTGACATGATTGGCCAGGACACTGCTCCCTGCAATGTTATATTTAATTCACTCTTGGATGGCAGGCCAGCATCCCATGCCCACTCCGAGCTGCTCTTGAGCTTTCAGGGGGCAGTTTAGAGTCAACCCCATTGCTCTGGATCTAGATTCGTATGTAGGCCAGACCTGCTGCCTATAACAGATTTCCTTCCTGAAAGGATATTAGGCAGTTAGATGGATATACTGGACTCCGGCATTAAAGTTTCGATGAACAGTCGGGTGAGAATAGCACGAAGCCATCACCTGTCCCACTCGTAGCTCAACCGTCAGTGAGTACTGATTCCCGTGCACCATGAATCAAACCCCTTTCACCGTGACCATTATTTCGCTCTTGCAGTTATTCCAAATCCTGAGCCAACGGAATCCTCCACTCCAGAGAGATGCAAGAGCACAGGCCAGGGATGGAGACAGGGGTTTTCCAGATCTCTGTGAGACTCAGTGCCATCCTCCATGTGTAACCCTCAC
>NW_025185463.1:1634-2847 GCF_004010195.1 Chiloscyllium plagiosum | reverse complement strand
TGGTTGAGAGCATAGCCGTGGGAATGCAGGGAGTTCAGTAGGGGGCTGAGGATACTGCTGTGGGTCACAGGGAGTACAAGAGGGGGCTGAGAACACATCCTCTGGGAGTTCCAGCGTTGTGTTTTGTTGTAGAGAATGTGCAGAAACCTATCTTCACAGATTGTGGTCTGTGTGTCAGAAACCGGGGGATCCAGTTGCAGAGGGTGGAGCCATGATCAAGGTCACGGAGTATTGAGATAAATCTGGAGGGGATAATGATGTTGAAGGTGGAGCTGTAGTCAATGACCAGGGGTCTGGCGTAGGTATCCTAGTTGTGCAGATGTCCCAGTGATGAGGGCAGGACTCGGTATATGGCATCCGTTGTGGACCCGGCACATTATAGGCAGCAGGTCAGGCTGGGAGACTGAGGTGATGTGGGCCACAACCAGCGTCTCAAAGCACTTCATGTTTATTGAGGTCAGAGCCACTGGGCGGTAGTCATTAAGGAACGTTGCATGTGCTTTCTCACTTACAAGTATCATGGTGGGCTTCTTGAAGTGGATTGGGACTTCAGCTTCAGGAGGGAGAGGCTGAAGATGTTTGTGAATACCTCTGCCAGTTGGACCTCACAGGATCTGAGTGATCAGCCGGAAACTATCTCCAATCCTGTTGCTTTCCTTGACTTGACCTGCAGGAAGACTGATCATGCCTGCAGTGTGACAGCGGGCACAGGTACATCCAAGGCTGTCGGGGCAGGTTTCATGCTGGCGGTCATACAGTCATTCATCATAGACATTCCCTCCACCACATCCCTCCGTCATCATCAACACACAGCGACATTGGTTGTTGTGAGCAGCACACAGTGTTGAGACAGAGTGACATCATTAAATTGGGATTGTGCGCCATCAAGTCCTTTGTCACCATAACGGGGTAAATTCACAACACATCGGGGACAGGGTGTGCTCCTACTTGGTGTCAGTGGTGCAGGGAGTGAAGATATTACAGGTATAATTCCAGTCAACTCACTGCTTGAACCTGAATGGAGTCAACCACCTTCAGTGCTGTGCCTTTTCAGTGATGGGCAGTTCTTAGCGAGTCAGGAAGTGCAATTTACATGAACCACCTGAACAAAGGATCTGAGGGCGTTTTTGCTAAGCTTGGAGAAGATACAGTGATGTTTGGATGGGCAGGCGATATTCATGAATTGGGGAGGCTGCAGGAAAGCTTGGACAGT
>NW_025185463.1:0-1629 GCF_004010195.1 Chiloscyllium plagiosum | reverse complement strand
GAGTACAGTAGGGGGCTGAGGACAGAGCCATGGGTATGCAGGGAGTACTGTACGGGGCACTCACCCTCTGTTATGGTTATTGTGCAGGTTCATTTGGCAGTTAAGAAAGCAATTGCAATGTTAGCATTCATTTCATGGAACCTTGAATACAAGAGAGGAGGCATACCGATGAGAATGTAATGGGCAATGGTCAGTCGGCATTTGGAATATTGGGAGCTATTTTGGGCGCTGTCTCTGGGGAAAGATCAGCTGGTGTTGGAGGTGATCCATCCTGGGATGGTGGCTTGTCATGAGCGGCAGTGTGTGTACTCGATGGAATTTAGAAGAATGGGAGGCGAGGCATCTGATAGAAACTGATTGATTACTGCAAAGATTGAGACAGTCAGTGTGTAGAAGATATGTCTCGTAGTTATAGAGACTATGACAAAATGGTACAGTTTCACAGTGAACCAATGGGCTGAATGGCCTCAATCTATATCAATATTTCATGCTCTTATGGTCATGTGGTCGATTATTCAGTGCAAAATTGTAAGTCTCTGAGCAGCTCTTGTAACCCTTGTATTTGTATGTTGATTTGACTTTACGTTCTGTTCAATGGTAACCCCTGTGAGATGGTCGATGGGAGGATTCAGTGTTGGCCAGTAGTCCATTAAACATTGAATATACACAGCTATCTGTGAGTCTCATCTGGCGGGAGTACATTGTCTCTCCGATGACAGTCATTTTCAGTCTGGTATTTTCGAAGGATCGATCCTGTTATGCCAGTGTTGTTGAATTTGACCAAACAAATGCAATTTTTCACAGCACATGGCAACAATATGTCATCGAACACTGAACACCCATCTAATAACAGAAACGTCTATAACGTTCTGTATAAGAAACACTGTTTTCCTGTTCGTGTTCAAGTCAGATAACTTGCTCCATCGAGATGCTCAACTTGGAACTATTTTTAATTTTTTTTTGGCTGCGGGCATCGCTGGATGGGCCCACCATTTCTTGTCTGTCCCTCGTCGCCTCCTTGAGAAAGTGGTGCTGAGCTGCCTTCTTGAACCGCTGCAGTCCACCTGCTGTGTGTTGACCCACAATGCTTTGAAGGAGGGAATTCCAGGGTTTCTACCAGTAACAGTGAAGGAACGGCAACATATTTCCACATTAGGATGTTGATTGGTTCGGAAGTGAATGTATAGGTGGTGGCATTCCCATAAATATGCTGGCCTTGTCATTCCAGATGTAAGTATTCATGGAATTGGAAGATGCTGTCTGAGGATCTTTGGGGAATATCTGCATTGTGTCTTGTAGATAGCACACACTTCTGCTACTGGGCGACGGTGGTGGAGGGAGTGAATGATTGTGGATGTGATGCCTATGAAATGGACTGTTTTGTCCTGGATGGTGTCAAGCTCGTTTAATGTTGTTGGGTCTGCTTTCATTCAGGCAAGTGGGAGAATTCCATCTCATTCCTGACTTGTGCCTTTTAGATGATCGACAGGCTTTAGGAAGTCAGGAGGTGAGTTACTCGTGCAGTATTCCTAGCCTCTGATTTGCTCTTATATTTATGTGGTGAGTCCAGTTGAGTTTCTGATCAATGATAACACGCAGGATATTGATAGTGGAGAATTTAGTGATGGT
>NW_025185462.1:0-2847 GCF_004010195.1 Chiloscyllium plagiosum | reverse complement strand
CAAGAGATTTACCTGACTTTATGCATTCTGATAAAGTCCAACAGCACCTCTATTGTGATATGAACCATACCAAGATATGACAACTAACCCACCCAAAGGTCACAGATCTTCACGTCTTTCTTCATGGTAAACACAGAGGGGAATTTGAGGCCCTCGCCCATCTGTTGTAGTTTTACACATGAATGTCCACTTTGGATTTTAAGGCGTCCTATTTTCTCTGTAGTCGTTCTTTTTCTTTACTATAGTGAAAGCACATCTTTGGATTCACCCTATTTTTTCTCAGCCAAGGCTATGCCATACCCCCTTTTCGCCCTCCTGATTTCCTTCTTCAGTAAACTCCCGTATCCCTTGTGTCTCTCCAGAGATTCCATTGATTCCAGTTGCCTGAACCTGAGCCACGCCTCCTTTTTGCTGGTCAGATCCTGATTATCTCTTGTCATTCAGGGTTCTCTCTTCCTGTCTCACTTTCCCTTCACCCTCACAGGAACATATAGACCTTGAACTCGAGCTATCTCACTTTAAAAGTTCTCCCACTTACCAGAGATCCTTTTTCCTGGAAACAAGCTACTCCAATAAACCTTTGCAAGTCCCTGTCTAATTCCAACAAAATTCGCCTCGCCCCAGTTTAGAACTTGAATCTGTGGACCAATTCTGTTCATCCCATAACTAGTTTAAAATTCATACAATTCTAGTCACCGGTCCCAAAATGCTCCCCCACTTTACCCCCGTCACCTATCCTGCCCTATGTCCCAACAGTAGGTCGAGTTTGTCCCTTCCCGAGTAGGACCCTCTACATGCTGTTCGTGGAAACCTTTCTGAACACATTTAACTAATTTCTTTACATCTAAGTCCTGAACCCTCTGGAAGTCCCAGTCTGTGTTAGTATAATTAAAATCACCTATTATGACTATCCGATTGTTCCTGCAAGTCTCCCTAGCCTCCCTGCATATTTTCTTCTCGAATTCCCATTGACTATTTGGAGGCTTATAGTGCAACCACTATAACATCGCCAACCCCCTCTTACTTCTTTGCACCATCCACAAAACCTCACTCAACATTATCTCAGTTATTTAATCTTTAAATATTGGAGTGGTATGCGCCTGAATCAGAACTATTGGTATTGAAACTGTTTCATTTCACATCTCTCCCTTTCAGTGATGTTCACACCCACAGCACACCTCGTCAAGGCGCAATGGAGATATAAAGCTGTAAAAGGATGCAAGCTGCACATCCTGTTACTGCCAGCATTGGCTGCAAGTTTCCCCACACTGGGCAGTGATCTAACACAGTGTTACCGAACAATGCAAAAGCCTGGGGTTATATATGAATGAACCAGTGCGCTCTGCATAGCTCCTCACGCTGGACATTTAGCCCATGATTATAATCAAGCATTGGTGTGGACTGCACAGAGTTCCACTCTGGACATTGCTGGGTTGCATTCAGCAGTTCACTAGCTGGATCTACACAGTGCTCCATACAGAACGTACAATGGATGGGTTGATTATGTGAGTTGGATTGCGAATGTGAGAGAACGAAACACCTGGCAATGACTTTATTTTGTGTTTTCATTCTTATGATTGGACCGTTCAAATCCTGACTCATCAGTTTAAACCCGACCCTCTGGATGAGTGATGGTGACTGTTGTTCTAGCATCTGGGTCTGCAACATGACCAACAAATGCAGCAGAGGCTGCAGAGAGGACAGTCTCCGTAAAATGGCATGAGGCATCACTATCACATCAGCCGTGCTCTTAGTGAATGGTGGGGCAGGATTGTGTGGACCACGAATGTAACTTATTCATTTATTTCTATTTGGAACAGGCAAACTCCCCTCCTCTCCGTGCCCAAAGCTGGTGGGGAGTGAGTCACTTCCTGCTGTCCCTGTGTAACAGGATCCTGGGGCCTGACAAGCCTCCAGATTTCCCAGTGCCAACCTCGAGCAGTTGAGTGACTGCCTCCTGTTCCTGTGTCCCAGTCTCGCGCAGTTGAGTGACTGTCTCCTGTTCCTGAGTCCCAGTCTCGAGCAATTGAGTGACTGCCTACTGTCCCTGAGTCCCAGTCTCGAGCAGTTGAATGACGACGTCCTCGTCCTGTGTCCCAGTCTCGAGCAGTTGACTGATACCCTCCTCTTCCTGTGTCCCAGTCTCGAGCAGTTGAGTGACTGCGTCCTGGTCCTGTGTCCCAATCTCGAGCAGTTGAACGACACTCTCTTGTTCCTGTGTCCCAGACTCGAGCAGTTGAATGACACACTCTTGTTCCTATGTCCCAGTCTCGAGCAGGTGAGTGACTGCCTTCTGTCCCTGAGTCCCAGTCTCGAGAAGTTGAATGACACCCTCCTATTCCTGTGTCCCAGTCTCGAGCAGTTGAATGACACCCTCCTGTTCCTGTGTCCCAGTCTCCAGCAGTTGAGTGACTGCCTCCTGTTCCTGTT
This sequence comes from Chiloscyllium plagiosum, assembly GCF_004010195.1. Lineage (NCBI taxonomy): Eukaryota > Metazoa > Chordata > Chondrichthyes > Orectolobiformes > Hemiscylliidae > Chiloscyllium > Chiloscyllium plagiosum. The sequence goes on along the minus strand of NW_025185462.1, from coordinate 417 downwards.
TCCCAGTCTCGAGCAGTTGAGTGACTACGTTCTCTTCCTGTGTCCCAGTCTCGAGCTGTTGAGTGACTACGTCCTCGTCCTGTGTGCCAATCTCGAGCAGTTGACTGACACCCTCCTCTTGCTGTGTCCCAGTCTCGAGCAGTTGACTGACACCCTCCTCTTCCTGTGTCCCAGTCTCGAGCAGTTGAATGATATCCTCCTGTTCCTGAGTCCCAGTCTCGAGCAGTTGAGTGACTGCCTCCTGTGCCTGCTCCCAGACTCGAGCAGTTGAGTGACTGCCTCCTGTTCCTGTGTCCCAGTCTCGAGCATTTGATAGACTGTCTCCCGTCCCTGAGTCTCAGCCTCGAGCAGTTGAGTGACTGCCTACTGTCCCTGAGTCCCATTCTCGAGCAGTTGAGTGACTGCCTACTGTCCCTG
>NW_025185461.1:1475-2847 GCF_004010195.1 Chiloscyllium plagiosum | reverse complement strand
TGGATGGCTTCATGGATCTTTAAGGGGTCACATTCTGTCCGAGTTAATCTTCTGTTGTTAATATACTTGTAGAATCTCTTTGGATTTTCCTGAACCTTATCTGAACCTTGGATGTGAAAGCAGAAGGTATCATTAGTATCTTTGCAGATGATATGAAAAATGAGGGTGTTGTCCATCGTGAGAGAGATGGTTCAGGCTGCAGTCTGAAGGCTGAGGCAGGGATAGCATTTCAAGAGTCATTTCAATCGACAAGCCAGGCAAGAGCACAACAGGCAATGAGGGAAAACGCATCAATTAAGCTGCATTTACTTTGATGTAAAGGGCCTACCAGGTTATACAGATGAACGCATGGCATGGATCCCCTTTAGGCCCTCACGGTTTCCCTCTTAAAAATATTATACACCCACAATGTTCTTCAAGGGATTGACTTAATCCAGCTGGCTATATAAGACAAGTGCCCCCTTTTGTCTTGACCAGAACCTCAATATCCCAAGTCATCCAGTGTTTCCCACTTGTGTCAGCATTGTCCTCATTCTAACATGAATATGCTGCCGCTAAAATCTTAATTCACCTCTCTTTTGAAAGAATCCCACTTGTTCCAAGTCCCTTTAATTTCAAATAGCCTCCATGAATCAACTTTTGGGCAGTCTTGCCTAATACCTTCTGGACTGGGGCAAGGCTAGTTTTGATCTTTAACTTGTGGACCAGGCCTGTCCTTTTCCATTATAATTTTGAAACTAATAGAATTGTGGTGACTTTGCCAAAGTGCTACCCCACAAATACTTCAGCCTCTTTCTCTACCTTCTTTCCCGAAGGGACGTCAGTTTTTATCCCTTTCTCCAGTCGGACTAGTTACATACTGACTGTGACAATTTTCTTGAACACACTGAACGAATTCCTCACATCCAAGCTGTGAACATTATGGCAGGCCCAGTCTAGGTTTAGGAAGTTAAAATCCCTGACCATTACAACCCTATCATTCTTACAGATATCTGAGATCTCCGACGTATTTGCTGCTCAATTTCCCGCTGACTACTGCGGGCCTGTAATACCGTCATATCAAACTGATCATTCAGCCGTATTTCTCAGTTCCACTAATACAGCCTGACTGGGCTATCCATAGGAATATCCTCTCGAAGCGCTGCAGTGATGTTTTCAGTGATCAACAACACCAATTCCCCTCCTCTCTTGCCTTCCCTTATATCTTTCCTGTAGCATCTGTCCCTGGAACATTGAGCTGCCTGTCCTGCCCCTCCCTCAGCTGTGTTTCTGTAATTCCTGTGATATCCCTATCCCATGCTCCCATCCATGCCGTGCGTTCATCTGTATAACCTGTTAGGCCCTTTACATTAAAGTAAATGCAGCTTAATTG
>NW_025185461.1:0-1020 GCF_004010195.1 Chiloscyllium plagiosum | reverse complement strand
ATTAGTGATCCTCCAGTCATTCGGCACTTCACCTGTGGCCAGCAAAGTATTAAATATATCCACCAGGGCCTCAGCAATCTCCTCCCTTATCTCCCATAAAAGCCTAGGATACATTTCATTGGACACTGTGAGTTTCTCCACCTTTATGTCTGTGAAAATATTTAATACCTCCTCCTTATTGATATTAACATTCTGGAATCTCACCATCCCAACTGAAATCCCCAGCTACAATGTCTTTCTCCTGTGTCAATACAGATGGGAAGTATTCATTGAAGACCTCACCCGCTTCCTCTGGCTTCAAGCACAGACTGTCCCTTTGTTTTTTTCACAGGCCTCCTTCTTTCGCTGGGAATCCTCTTACTCTCACGATGCTGATAAAATACCTGTGGCTTTTCCGCAATCACATCTGCCAAATATATTTCATGACCATTGTTTGTCTTTCATTTTCCACAATCCCCTTGCACTCTCTATACTTGTGAAGAGCTTCATCTGAATTTATTGTACTGTATTTTCTTCATCAAACTCACGATATCACTTGATCAGTATTCGCTGGAATCGCTGCCTTTACTATTCACTCTTCAAGGAGCACACTGGCCCTGCGTTCTCACTGCATCACTTTAAAATACTCCACTTTCCTAATATGCACCCAACTGCAGGGCGTTCGGCCTTGTCTTTGTTTGCCAGATGCTCTCCAATGATCGCAATACCGATAGGAGATTCAGTTGTGAGGGGGGCAGACAGGAGACTGTGTGGCTGCAGAAGAGACCCAGGATAGTGTGCTGCCTCCTGGGTGCCAGGGTCAATGATGTCTCTGAGCGGTTACTGAACATTCTGAAGGGGGAGGGGGAGTAGCTAGAGGTCATTGTGCACATTGGTTCACATGACAGAGGTAGGCAAAGGAATGGGGTCCTGAGAAATGAGTACAGGGAGTTGGGTGAGAAGTTAGAAATGCAGGATATTGACGTTAATGATCTCAGTTTACTTCCAGCCACGTGCCAGTGAGGATAGAAATAGAAAGAT
>NW_025185460.1:0-2847 GCF_004010195.1 Chiloscyllium plagiosum | reverse complement strand
TGGTTTAGTAAAATAAATGGGAAGACGGATCTCAGAAAACTGGATGAGCCAGTGAATTTCGTTGGAGTGGTAACAACATGCAGAGTGGAGGCGAGAAAGCTGCAGCAGAATGTACAGGTACATTGGAGGTTGGTTGAGAAGGAAGTGCCATATCTTCATAAACCATTTGTTTGCAACGGTAAAGATCCTAGCAGGACTTGTACACTTATTGGTCCTAGGGGGTGTTGCTGAACACAGAGAAGTGCATGTTCATAGCTTCTTTAAAGTGGACAGAATAGTGAAGAAGGCGTTTGATATGCTTTCCTTTATTGTTCAGAACTTTGATTACAGGAGTACAGAGGCCATGTTGCGGCTGTACAAACATTGTTTAGACCACTTATGGAATATTGTGTACAATTCTGCTGTCCTTCCTATCAAAAGGATGTTGCGAAACTTGAAAGTGTTCAGAAAAGGTTTACAAGTATGTAGCCAGGGTTGGAGAATTCGAGCTATAGGGAGAGGTCGAATAGACTGGGACTGTTTTCCCTTGAGTGTCAGAGTCTGAGGGGGTGACCTTATAAATGTTTATATAATCATAACGGGCATGGATACAGTGAATAGACAAGGTGAAAGTGGGTACTACAACTGCTGGAGATTAGAGTCAAGATTAGAGAAGTGGTGGAAAAACACAGCAGCTCAGGCGGTATCCGAGGAGCAGGAAAATCTATGTTTCAAGGAAAAGCCCTTAATCAGGTATGAGCCTTGACGTCCTTTCCCTGGAGTGGTGGAGTCCAGAACTAAAGGGGAAAAGTTCATGGTGAGAAGAGAAAGATATAAAAAAGAACTAAAGGTCAACTTTTTCAAACAGAGGGTGGCGCGTGTGTGGAATGGGCTGCCAGAGGAGGTGGTGGAGGCGAGTACGTCGAACACAGGACATAAAAAAGAACAGCACAGGACAGGCATTCTGTCCATGACGTTGTGTCGAGGATTAATCCTAACATAAAATAAAATAACCTACGCACTCCTCAATTCACTGATGCCAACGTGCATGTCCAGCAGTCACTTATTTGTCCCTAATGACTCTGCTTCCACCACCACCACTGGCAACGCATTCCATGCATTCACAACTCTCTGCATAAAGAACCTACCTCTTACATCCCCTCTATGCTTTTCTCCGAATGTCTTAAAACTACGACCCCTCTTGCCAATCAATCCTGCCCTGGGGAAAGGTCTCCGGCTATTGATTTTATCCATGCCTCTCATTACCCTGTACACCTCGATCAGGTCACCTATCTTCCTCCTCTCCTGAGAGAAAGTTCCGAGATTAGTCTACTACTCTTCATAAGGCAAGACATCCAGTCCAGACAATGCCCTGGTAAACCTGCTTTGCACCCTCTCCAAATCTTCTGTATCTTTCCGATAGTAGGGAAACCAGAACTGGACACAATATTCCAAGTGTGGTCTCACCAGCGACTTGTAGACCTGTAGCAAATCTTCGTGACGCTTAACCTTGATCCCACTATTAATGAAAGCCAAAACACCATATGCTTTCTTAACAGCCCTATCCACTTGGGTGGCAATTTTGAGGGATCTGTGCACTTGAACATCAAGATCCTGCTGTTTCACCACACTGCCAAGAATACTGTCTTTTATCCTTTTCTCAGTATTTAAGTTCGACATTTCAAAGTGCATCACTTCACATTTATCCATGTTGATCTCCACCTGTAATTTCTCAGCCCAGCTCTACATCCTGTCTAAGTCGCGCTGCAGCCTGTAATAACCCTCGGGGTATTATCAACGGCACCTCCAAACTTTGTATCATCTGCAAATGTACTAACTCATCCCTCAATTCCTCACCCAAGTTACGAAGCAAAACTACAAAGAGCAGAGGCCCATGAATAGAGGGATACCAGTCAACACTGACCCCCAGGCAGATTGCTTTCTATCTTCATACACTCTCTGCCTTCTGTCAGCCAACAAATTCTGAATCTAGAGAGCCAAGCTTACCTGTATCCCATTGTTCTTGACTTTATGAATGAGCATTTCATGACAACCTTAAAAATGCCTTGCTGAAGTCCATACACACCACATTAACCGCTCAATCTTCATTGATTTGTCTTGTCACCTTCTTAAAGAACTCAATAAGATTTGTGAGGCAAGACCTGACCCTCACAAAGCCATGCTGACTGCCTTTAATCATGCTATGCTTTTCCAAATAATCATAAATTCTATCCCTCAGCATTCTTTCCAAAACCTTGATGATCACAGACATAAGATTGACTGGTCTGTACTTGCCAGGGATTCCCCTATTACTGTTCATGAAAAGAGGAAGAAAATTCGCTTCCTTCCAATCGTCCACTACCACTCCCATGGAGAGTGTGGATTCAAAGATCTTGACCAGTGCAATTGCAAACTTTAAAAGGCTTCTAGATGGGTAAAAATGTATAGGAAGACTTTCGAGGAATGTGGGCTGGGTGCTGACAGGTGTGAATAGATTGGGTTGGGGTATCTGGTCAGCATGGACGTGTTGAACCACGTTTGTGTGTTGTATATTTCAATGACTTTAAGGCCGCATAGACCAGGAGCAGCAGGTAAAGAAGTTACATGAAGCAGGTGCAGGATCGCATCAGTCTTTGATGTTGATGAATGAAGAGATTTGTAATGTAGAAAGAATATTTCCAGTAAATATGCGAGTCTGTGGAATTCATGTTACGAAGAGAAGTGATCCATTATGAAGAGTGAGATTGGAGTGTCAAGAGAAAAGTGGAGAAGCGTTGGCATGAATACTGGAGAAAATCAGCTTCAGGAATGCAATTTGCGCTTTATAACGATATAGCTGGATCACAGGTAGGAGTGCTGTCTAACGTG
>NW_025185459.1:0-2847 GCF_004010195.1 Chiloscyllium plagiosum | reverse complement strand
GGCTATGCAGCCTATCTCTTCACTCTGAAACTGTGCCATTTTGTCTTAGTCTCTAAGACAAGTGGAAATATCTTCTACTCTCTAACTGTATCAATCTTTGCAGTAGTCGGTCAGTTTCAATCAGATGCGTCCCCCCCCCCCCCCCCCCCTTTCTTCCAAATTCCATTGAGTCCAGACACAGAGTCCTCAACTGCCGCTCATATGACAAGCCATCATTCCCAGGATAAATCATGTCCAACACCCGTAGATCCTTCCCCAGAACAGCTCACAATAATCCAAATGCCATCTGACCATAGTCCATTACATTCTGATCAGTATGTCTCCGCTTTTGTAATCTCACTCTCTTGAAATGAATGCTAATATTGCATTTGCTTTCCTAACTGCCAACTGAACCTGTGCATTAACCGTAAGAGAGGGCGATGACTCCAAACTGCTTTTGTGCTTCAGATTTCATGAAGCCTTTTAGAACACAGTGTCTGCCTGTATTCCGCCTACTGTAGTGCATAATCTCACATGTTTCCTTATTGTGTTCCATCAGCCATGTATTTTCCCAGTGTCCTAAACTATCCAAGTCTTTCTGCAGCCTCTCCACTTCCTCAATATCACCTGCCCATCCAATCATCATTGTATCATCTGCAAACCTAGCAAAACTGCCATCAGGTCAGATGGTTCACGTAAATGGCACCTCCTGACTACCTAAGGACTGTCCACCATTGAAAAGGCACAACGCTCAAGATGCTTGACTCCATTCAGGTTAAAGCAGTGGCTTGACTGGAATTACATCTGCAAAGTCTTCACTCCTTGTACCACTGGCACTGGCACCCTGCACACCATTTTATTATGAATTTACCCCATTATGGTGATACAGAACATGATGGCGCACGGTCCCAGTCTATTAATGGCAATCTGTCTCAATGCTGACTGTGTGGTGCTCACACCAACCAGTGTCATTGTGTGTTGAAGACGAGAGCGGGAGGTGGGGGTGGTGATGTCGATCATAAATGACTGTGTGACTGTCACTGAGGGCTGGCACTTGCCGCGAAAGCCCCAGATGTACCTGTGTCTGTTGTCACCACTGCAGGCAAGGTCAGTCTTTCAGTGAGTCAAATCCAGATGGGCCTGGAGAGTGTTCCTGGCTGAGCACTCAGATCCTGTTTGTACCAACTAGCAGAGGTATTCACATACAACTTCAGACTCTCCCTCCAGAAGCCGAAGTCCCAATCTGATTCAAGAAGGCCATCATCATCCACGTGAGTGAGAAAGCAGCTGGAACGTGTCCTTATCGACGATGAAGTGCTTTGAGAGGCTGGTTATGGCCTACAACCAACTCCAGTCTCCCAGCCTGACCTGCTGCCCTATAATTTGCCGACTGATGTAACGGGTTCACAACAGAGGCCATACCCAAGCCTGCACGCATCCCTGGAACATCTGGACAACAAGGACACCTACACCAGACTCCTGCTCATTGACTAAATCTCCACCTTCAAAATCATTATCCCTTACAGACTAATCACAAAACTCTGCGACCTTGGTCTCGGTTCGATCCTCTGCAACTGGCTCCTCAGGCTTTTGAACCACAATCGTGAAGATAGGTAAAATCACCTCCTGCACAACAACAATCAACACTAAAACTGCTGAAGGATGTGTTCTCAACGCACGACAATACTCCCTGTACACCCACGGCTGTACCCTCAGCCCACTACTGTCCTCCATGCACACTCACGTCTGTGCCCTCAGCCCATTACTGTATTCCATGTACACCCACGTCTGTGCCCTCAGCCCCTTGCGGTACTCCAGCTACACCCACGGCTGTGTCCTCAGCCCCTTAGTGTGTTCCCTGTACACCCACGGCTGTGTCCTCAGCCAACCAATGTACTCCCTGCACACCACGGCTGTGCCCTCAGCTAACCACTGTTCTCCCTGTACTCCCACGGTTGTTTCCTCAGCCCCCTACGTACTCCCTGTACAGCCACGGCTGAGTTTCCAAATTCCAAACAACGCCAGCTACAAGTTCGATGATGACATCACTATAGCAGTACGGATATTAAACAGCAACGCGTCAGAATGTAGAAAGGCGATAGAGAGCTCAGTGGCATGATCTGTTGATAATGACCTCTCTCTCTAATCCGGTAAACGTAAAGGACTGATCACTGACTTTAAGAAGAAAGGAGGGGAACATACCCCATCTACATCAACCGTTTGAGGGAATGCAGAGCATCAAGTGTCTCGGAGTGATGATAACTCACAACCTGTCCTGAACCTCTCACATAGGTCCGATTGTCGGGAAGGTTCAACAATGCCTCTCCTTCCTGAGGTGATACAGGAAATTCAGCATGCGCTACATCTACAGATGCACCATTGAGAGCGTATTGTCCCGGTGCATAACATCCTGGTACGGCAACCGCTCTACTCAGGACCATGAGAAATTACACAAGGTTGGGTGCACAGACCAACACGGACTCTAACATCCCAACCATTGATTCCATTTACATGGCTCGTTGTCGCAGAAAGGCTGCCGACATCTAGCCCAGATTACTGATGGAAGGGAGACAGGAAATAGCTGGGACATTAACAGATATGTTTGGAACATCCTTAAACACGGCTGATGTCCCGGAAGACTGGACAATTGTTAATCCCCTTGTTTAAGAAAGGTAGTAGGGATAATCCAGTCAATTATAGACCGGTGAGACTGATGTCAGGGGTAGGGAATCTGCTAGAGCAGATACTGAGGGATAAGATCTGCTCTCATTTGGATGAAAATAGTCTTATCAGTGATAGACAACATAGTTTTGTGCAGGGAAGGTCATGTCTTACCAACTCAATAGAATTCTTTGAGGAGGTACAAAG
>NW_025185458.1:0-2847 GCF_004010195.1 Chiloscyllium plagiosum | reverse complement strand
TGTGGATCTGAAGTCGTCCTTAGTCCAGATCGGGCAATAATTTTAAGCTTCTTTACCAAAGGCTATCAGTGAAATATTAAAATAAATCCTGATTGTTTACTGTTTCCATCAGTGAAATTTCATGCCAATGTTTGTCATTCGACTTTAAGTTCAGTCATAGGCTGTGGTAGGATTTCAAACAATGCCATTAATGTCATCACCTTTGCATCTGAATTGCACATCCAGTGACATTATGAATCTGATACAGAGTACTTGTTGTGAATAACCAGTAGTGACGGCAACAAGTTTGTGGTCAAAATATTTGTCTCTGGTAGAGAGGTCAGAATATTTCGGGAGCCATAATTTCTGAAGTTAACAAAGGTGTAGATGATATTTAATTCAGCAATAGCACTGAGGCAGAGGTGGAGACTTGGGATATTATCGAGGTGGGTGTGGGCAGGTTCGATGACAGACAGAATACAGAGACATAAAATAGTTCAGGACAAAAGTCAGATTGAGGTTGTGAACAGTCTTGTTGCTTTTTAGATGTTTATGAATGAAGAGTCGGAAATTAAATTAAAGGAAGTGGAGTTTGTGACTGAACCTGAATAAAATGCTGTACATCTTTGCGAAATATAAATAACAGAATTAGAAATGATCTTCACCATAGATTATAGAATTGACAGGTATAGATTTACTAGGAACACCAATAATAGCGAGGATGGGGTAGTAACCAGCTTGAATAATCCTCAGTATGGCCAATCCTGAGAAAGCCAGTAAAGACCCAAAGATAAACTCCTGTTCATTGTTGTAACATTCCAATCTAATATTCTCAGATTCGGATCCATTGCTAGATCATTTCAGTCTTGTGTTCTGATTCACTTCCTTTCCTTCTCTCTGGAGCTGCTGATCCCTATCATGTTGAGGATGACGCTGTCCCTAATACCACATGATAACAGGTTCAAAGAAGCCCCTTGACTATGAAAGAGGGAAACCCTCCAATGACACAGTTAGAGTCCACGGAGACTGACATCAATCATAGTCACTGAACAAACAGCTTCAGTTAACCCATTTCACGGCATCCGTTATATGGCACAAAAATGCTTGTTCTGGGTGGGATATTAACGATCCAACTCCAATTGTAAAGTGAGAGGTGACGGAGCGAGATGATCCTTTCTCTTCACAAGCTCGATGATTCTACAGTGTTTTGGCAAGGTAGGAATGGCTGGGCTCATGAGGCCATCTGTGGCTGATCAACAGGCCTGCTGCATCTTTTGATTTATTTATTTATGTTTAACTTTGACATATATCTTACCATCATTTAACGGCTTAGGTGGGGTTAGGCATTTTTGAGAGGCACCTACAGTGCCATAGACGGTGTAGATACAGTCAATTCCTTGTGGTTCTTGCAGCCGCGGCCTGGTCCTGGGGAGTGACGGTCAAGCTTTCCCAGAACCAGGATTCTTAGTTTTACCTTTCGCCATTTATTGCTGGATTGGAAGGCTGGAAATATCTCCCGGCTGCCACACACTCTCTCTGAGATTTTTCTCAGAATTGTCTTTTGATTAACTTTCCTCCTGGATTGGAGAACTGCATGTGAAACAATCTGTTTCCTGAATTTTTTTGTGAAAAGTGTGTGTTTCAAGGATGTTACCATATTGGAGCAGTTACTGCGTAGTAGTTAAGTAATCTATTATTCTGTTATGTTTACCAATAGAATGAAGTTATTCCAAGTTACTCTTAGTTTTGTTGTATTTTGTCTACTGTGATTGAATATATTGTATTTTGCTTAATGTTGAATATTTTCACCAATCGAATTGCATCTGAAACAGAGCACCTCACATTTACCTTTAAATTAGGAAAATGTTTGTGTCAACACTACCTTCATCATATATGTTCAGGTACTTCTGCTCGTGTGCATCGCCAGAAGGACAGATATTCATGTTTTTATTGGATAATTACTTAATGGACAACATGTTGCAGAAATACGGGGTTTGTCAGTGGAATGCGCTAAGCTGGGGGAGTGGTAGCTCTATCAGGAATTATCCCGGATACTCAATCCTCCTCACAGATGCAGCCCAGGCACATATAAGCCTAGGTGAGATATCTACTTAGCGTGGAGCTCCGTGGAGCTTTCTAGAATAGAGCACTATGCAGACCAAGCCCAGTACAACCCAGCAATCTGTCCAGGATGGAGCACTGTGCAGACCTGGCTAAGTACAACCAAGCAATCTTTCTAGAATGGAGCACTATGCAGAGCAGGCTCAGTGCAACCCAGCAATCTGTCCAAGATGGAATACAATGCAGACCAGGTTCAGTACAATCCAGTAATCTGTCCAGGATGGAATACTGTGCAGATCAGGCTCAGTACAACCCAACAATCTATCCAGGATGGAATACTGCGCAGGTCTCACCAGGCCACTAGCTATCTGTCCAACATGGGTACCAGCACAGATCACAGCGGTGCGTTGATTCAGTAACCTAGATGAACCCATCGCCCGGGTACCCCTGGATATTCCGTGATCCCTGGCGCTCGTGCCATTTTCAAAATGCCAATCGGCACGCGATTGAGCTTTCTCTGTTTGGAGCTTCCCTGCACAGTTAACCCAGAGCATGACAGATAACCGGCAATTGCGCCACAGTTTGTCGACAGGGACACAGAGGTCCTGGTGGATGGGCTAGTACAGAAGAGGATTATTCTCTTCCCAGAGGGCGCCACACCACCATGCCCACCGAGCATGGTCTGACCTCACCACCCAGCTCAGTGCAGTTTCTGGGGTCTGAAGAAATGTCCAGCAATACAGTACAAGCTTCAATAACCTTCCCCGCTCTGTTAGGATAAGGGTCACCGTATCTCTCTGCTCCCTC
>NW_025185457.1:0-2846 GCF_004010195.1 Chiloscyllium plagiosum | reverse complement strand
TAGTTTCAGATCGGTTCAAGTGGAGACCGACCCAATGGTACAGCTCCCCCCGGTTCCAAAACTGATGCTTATGCCCCATGAAATGGAATCCCTCTTTCCCACAGCAAGTCCTTAGCCATGTGTTTACTTCCTTAACTTTTTTATCCCTATGCCAATTGGCACTTGGCTCGGGCAGTAATCAGGAGATTATGACCCTTGAGGACCTGTACTTCAATTTCCTTCCTAGTGTGTGATAATCCCCAAACAGGTCCTTTACCCTAGCTTTGCCTGTGTTGTTAGTCTCAACATGAACCACATAATTGGAGCCTCCCCATCCTGCTCCAATATTCTTTCAAGTCGGTCGGAAATGTCCTGCACCCTGGCATCAGACAGGCAAAGTATTTAAAACGGTGAAGGGTTTTGATCGAGCAAAGAAATAGAATCTGTTTCCAAAAGCTGAAGGATGGTTCACCAGGGAGCACAGATTTAGAAAAAGGGGCAGAGGTGATATGAGGAGAAACAGTTTAATATAATCTGCAGCTCGCCTGTGAAATGTAATGGCTGATAGTGCAGTGGGTGCACATTCAGGATTAAATTTTAAAATGGAATGGAATAAATAATTGAAGGAGAAGGATTGCCAGAAGATGAGTCCGTGCTGTCTGATTCTATAAGGACAGAGCAAAGGAGGGGACCCTCAGTGGATTGCTCTTTGAAACACCAGGTACAGATTCGATGGACCAAATCACCACCTTCTGTGCTTTCAGTCGGGATTCGGGATTTTCAGCCTGAGGTTCCTTCTCCCCAGTTGCAGGGCTCTGTTTCTGGTTGGTGGGGTTCGAGCCTGGGAAAGGGGAAATCGGGCTCACAGCCTGCAGCCCTTCGAAAGCTGGCATAGGGTAAAGCTGTTCTGTAACAGTGTGGAGTAGAGCTAGCGGAACATCTTCCTGGAGAAACTCAGCACGTCTGGCAGCATCTACGGAGAGAAAGCAGAGTTAATGTTTTGAGTCCACTGACCCACCTTCAGAACAGTCCTGAACAAGGGTCACTGGACAAATAGAAATATAGAAACAATTACTCTACTTTCTCTCCACAGGTTTTGCCAGACCTGCTGAGTTTCTCCAGCACTTTCTGTTTTTGTTTCAGATCCTCAGTATCCACAGTTCTTTGTGTTATTTTGGATGAACATCTTCCTTGTCTTGAGGGTCCCTTGTCTCTGAGTTGTACAGGAACTGGTGCAGTTGGAGACCACGTCCTTGAGGGAATCAGAGATACCAGGCCACCTCCAGGTTACTGCTCCCAGACACAGCACTTGGAAATCCCCAGGTATTCCTGGTGGATCTTCTGGAGCGTGTCTGGTTTGAGAGCCCGTGGGATCACTAACTGCTCGTTTTAGAATGTGCTGGCCTTGTTGGAAATGCTGCCTCAGTGTTGTGTTGGAATGAAATGCTTTAACAGGTTCTTGTTAATCTGATTGAGAAATTGTCACAAGCAAAGAATCATATTTTGTTATCATGATTAACTTTAATAATTCAAATCCCACATATTAAAAGCAACCAGTTAGTGTCACATCCACCTGCCCATTGGTGACCCCTCAGTGACCTCTGGCCTGAAGGATTGATCCCAATTTCCACTGCACCGTTTATGAACTTGGTCTAATGGTGAAGTTCCCCAAGTGGGACAAAGTCCCTGATATTCATCCTATTCTGAATTTAATGCTACATGTTGTATCACCTCATCTGAGTACTTTCCCAAATGTTCCTGAGACCCAATGACCATCAGTAATACTGATGTAATGGCCTTGTTTGAAATCCTGTCGCAGGACAGGGTGACTGGGAACATATTGCAGTCAGAGCGAAGGGAAGATATGCAGATCAGGACATAATTCTCACCATGTGACAGACCCTCACAATATTCCTCCAACATTGATTGTTGTGGTGAGGAAATGAAGAGTGGTTAAGTGACCTGGGAGGTGTTTTTCATTGACAAGGTTTAGACCATAAGACCTTGGAGCAGAAATTAGGCCATTCAGCCCATTGTGTCTGCTCCGCTATTCAATCATTGCTGATAGGTTTCTCAAAGCCATTTCCCGCTTTCTCCCCATCACCCTTAATCCCTTTGATGGTCAAGAGCCTTTCTATCTTAGTCTTAAAGTTTGGGAGAAGATTTGTAGCTCGGGTGCTCGTTGTGGTTCTGTTCGCCGAGCTGGGAATTTGTCTTGCAAACGTTTCATCCCCTGTCTCGGTGACATCCTCAGTGCTTGGGAGCCTCCTGTGAAGCGCTTCTGTGATGTTTCCTCCGTCATTTATAGTGGTTTGTACCTGCTGCTTCCGGTTGTCAGTTCCAGGACTTGTGCCTCATAACACACTTCACATTCAACAACCAGATATACGAACAACTCAACGGAACACCCATGGGCTCACCGATCTCTGGACTCATAGCAGAAGCAGTAATGCAAAAGTTAGAACAAACAGTCCTACCGCAAATTCAACCCAAACTCTGGGTCAGATATGTGGATGACACCTTTGTAATAATTAAAAACACAGAAATAGAGAACACACACCAGATCACCAACGCCACACTCACAGGAATCCGATTCACGAGAGAGAAAGAAAAGGACAACCAACTCCCATTACTAGACGTGATGGTACAAAGAACACTGAACGGAGAATTCACCACAAAGGTACACAGGAAAGCTACACACACAGACCAAGTCCTACACTACGAAAGCAACCACCCCAACACACACAAACGAAGTTGCATCAAGACACTATTCAAAAGGGCCACTACACACTGCAGTACACCAGAACTGCAAAAAGAGGAAGAGGAACACCTATATACAAGATATTCGCCAAAAACGGATACCCCCG
>NW_025185456.1:2047-2846 GCF_004010195.1 Chiloscyllium plagiosum | reverse complement strand
GCTAGAACAAACAGAGGTGTCATCTCCAGTTTGTTACCCATGCCACATGCTAGCAAAGAATAGAGAAGAGTTGAACATGTGGCTACAGGGATGGTGCAGGAGGGAGGGATTTAGATACCTGGATAATTGGGGCTTATTCTGGGGTAGGTGGGCCCTGTACAAACAGTATGGTCTACACCTAAACCACAGGGCTACACTGTCCTGGGGAGGAGGTTTGCTAATGCTCTTCGGGAGGGTCTAACCTAATTCAGCAGGGGGATGGGAACCTGAATTGTAGATCCAGTGTCCAGGAAGGCGAGAATAGTGAGGTCAGAAATAAGGTTTCAAGGTGGCAGGAATGCATCGGCAGGTAGGAAGGTGGTTTCAAGTGTGTCCACTTCAACGTCAGGAGCATCCAGAATAAGGTGGGTGAACTTGCAGCATGGGTTGGCATCTGGGACTTCGATGTTTTGGCAATTTCAGAGACATGGATGGAGCAGGGACAGGAATTGTTGTTGCAGGTTCCGGGGTTTAGATGTTTCAGTAAGAACAGGGAAGGTGGTAAAAGAGGGAGAGGTGTGGCTATGTTAGTCAAGGACAGTATTATTGTGGCAGAAAGGATATTTGATGAGGACTTGTGTACTGAGGTAGAATGGGCTGAGATTAAAAACAGGAAAGGAGAGGTCCCCCAGTTGGCAGTTTTCCATAAGCTCCCAAAACATTCCAGAGATGTAGAGGAAAGGATTGCAAAGATGATTCTGGATAGGAGAGAAAGTAGCAGGGTCGTTGCTATGGGGGCCTTTGACTTTCCAAATATTGA
>NW_025185456.1:0-782 GCF_004010195.1 Chiloscyllium plagiosum | reverse complement strand
ATGGAATGAGCTGCCAGATGAGCTGTTAGATGCAAGTGCAGTGACAACATTTAAAAAGACATTTTGACAAACAAATGAATGGGAAGCGTTTAGAGGCATGTGGACCAAATGCAATAAGATGAAACTAGTTTAGTTCGGAAACCCTGGTCAGCATGGGCAGGTTGGATGAAATGTTTGGGCGCAATATGACTGTATGAATCTAGAAAGCGAGGGAAAAAGCAAGAAATAGACAGAAAAATGATGAAAAGGTACGATGTAATTAAATTGGCAAGAAATATAAAAACAAGCATCACAAGTCTTTTTCTGTGTGTATATAAAAAGTTGAAGATGAGTGTGTGACTTTTGGTAGAAAGAATGTCAGGAAAGTATATTGAGAATATTCGGAGGGTGTGACTGGGGAAGTGGCTACAGGGAACAGGGAGATAGTTTACGCCAGTATTTCACATCAATCCTCACAGGGTAAAGCACTGTAAGTATTTCAAAATCATGAAGAAAATGGTAATAAGCGGGGTTCTCGAACTGTCTCTAACAAAAGGTACAAGGTTTTTAACAACAGGTAAGACGAAAGATCGGCATGTCAGCAGTCATTCATAATTGGTTTAAAACGAAGTTGTTACAGAGTGACTGGTGCCACTGTGTGAAATAGTCCAAAACTCTCTGGATTACAGAAGTGTTCCAGCGAAACTCGTGAAGCTCCAATATGGAGCCTGTTTTCAAGGATGGAGCGAGACAGAAAGCAGGAACCATTTAGCCTAACCATTATTGCTGGGAGTCTGCGACAG
>NW_025185455.1:0-2846 GCF_004010195.1 Chiloscyllium plagiosum | reverse complement strand
CGGAGGAATTGCTGAAGGCCTTCCCACACTCGGGGAATGGCCTCTCCCCGGTGTGACTGCGACGATGAATCGCCAGAGCAGATGGGAAACGGAAGCCTTTCCCACAGTCACCACACTTCCACAGTTTCTCCACGGGGTGGGATTCCTCTGGTTTCTCCATGGCCAAAGCTTCAGCTGCACACAACACGTGTAGAGCTCCTCCCCTCTGTGAATTCCTCTTCCCAGGCCTTATAACTGTTTCAGGCTCCACACTCCGTGCACTCCAACAGTAGGATCTCTTGTCCAGTCCCACTGATGCCGAGAACGGACTGAAACAAGAACCAAATCGTTTTGCTCCTTCTCACAGAATCAGTCCTCCGTGCACTCCAACAGTAGGGTCTCTTGTCCAGTCCCACTGATGCCGAGAACGGACTGAAACAAGAACCAAAACGTTTTGCTCCTTCTCACAGAATCAGTCAAAAATGGTTGTGGTCCCGATGGATTGAGTGACTGTCAGACATTGACGTCAAAGTGAGGACTGCAGACACTGGAGAGTCAGTATCAAAAAGTGCGGCACTGGAAAAGCACAGCAAGTCAGGCAGCACCTGAGGAGCAGGAGGGTCGACATTTTGGGCATAAGTTCTTCATCTGTTGATTTTGAAACTTCCGTCTTCAGATCTTCAAATACTCTGTCAAAAGAGATTACAAAATTCATTACTGTCAGTCCAGAATAAAAATTCAGAACAAGCAATTTGTTTGTGTTGTTATTCCACAAAATTGAAAACACTATCCCACACACTTTCTCTCCCGCCCTCCGCTCTAACTCATTCTCCTGAAGGTGTTGATTCAGGATCTTATTGGGGCAGAAAAGCAAAGACGTCAAGACTGACATCTCTGAGTTTTGGATAACTCCACCTGAAATTTAATATCTTTCACAACACTGGGATATTGCTGAGAGTGAGCAGGTCGGATTTTGGGAAGCAAAAAAATCTCAATTCAGTGTAAATCTGCAATGCAGCTTCTTGAAGAACAACCAGACAAAATGGTTAACATTCCCAGGAAGTGGGGAGGACAGCAAAATGAGACATCAAGGCATTGACACCGCCACCAGAGAGAAACTGAACATACAGACATGACAAACATTTGTGGAAAGCCAGAGTCATCGAGATGTACAGCACAGAAACAGACACTTCGGTCAAATTCCTCTGTGCCCAACCAGATATCCAAAATTAATCTCGTCCCATTTGCCAGCACTTTGTCCATAACCCTTTGAACCCTTCCTTTTCATACACTCATGCTGATGACTTTTAAATATTGTCATTGTACCAGCCTTCACCACTTCCTTTGGCAGCTCATTCCATACATGCACCATCCTCTGCGTAAAAATGTTGCCCCTTAGGTCTCTTTGCAGTCTCCCTCCCCCTGCCCTCACCTTAAATCTATTACCCTCGAGTTCTGGACTCCCCATCCCAAGGAAAAGACCTCGTCTATTTACCCAATCCATGCCCCTCATGATTTAAAAAAAGTCTATCAGATTACTCCTCACACTCTGATGCACTAGGGAAATAGCAGCACCCTATCCTTCCAACCCTCCTTACCCGGGTAATTAAGACACATATCTGAGTTTGCAGAGTCTGCTCCCTCCCTGGGTTCACTCCAGTTGCTACAAGTGAACAAATTTCTTTCTCCCCGCACTCCACCCACCGCTTCCCCCCTCCCCGCCTTCCTGAACAGTTAACAAAAATCCCTTCTCATCAGAGAACCCTCACTGTTCTAAGAAGTTCACACCAACCTCCAAATTGCAACCGCACCATACCCATTCCCCTACTCCTATTGCTCTACATTTACCCATTGACAAATATATTTAACCTGCACATCCCTGGGCACTGTGGGTAATTTAGCACTGCCAATCCACCCTAACCTGCACATCCCTGGGCACTATGGGTAATTTGGCCTGGCCAATCAAACCTTACCTGGACAAAGTTAAAAATCATAACACCAGGTTATCATCCAATGAGTTTATTTGGAAGCACTAGCATTTGGAGCGCTGCTCCTTCATCAGGTGGCTGTGGAGTGTAAGATCATAAGACACAGAATTTCTGGAAAAGCATTACAGTATCCTGGCATTGAAATGATAGATTGAACAAATCTGGATCGTTAAGTCTTTCATCTTTTACAATGGATTGCAGATATCATTAATATGTAAATCCCAGAACTTCCTGTAAGGCACCTTCCAGGATAACTTTAAGGCTTTATAACAAAAGGAGACACCTCTGCTCAAACAATGCATTAAAGGTGTAAGGTCAGAATTTGTCTGTATCCAAGTGTAGAGTCAGACTGGTTCTATTTCCAATGTGGAATTTACAAAATATTACATATATTAATCGCCTGCAGATTGTGCATTTTTTGAGGAAAATAGAATGCATATGCAAATATCATTCTGCAAACACAAATTCACCCCCATGGACTTGTGCATGTGTGTGCATGAGAGAGAGAAAAAGTCTGTTTCCATGCTGTATATCTCTATGTCAATTTAACAACAGATACTTTTTTTTTCTGTTGGTATAAATATTGTTGTAAATCATAGTGGGTACTAATAGCTCGATGTAAGGGTGAGAGAATTCCTCAAATAATGCACTGTAGGAATCCTGGGAGAATAGTATTTCTGGTTTACGTCCTATTGAACAATATAAAGCACAAGCACCTACTTATTTCTAATTTTGGTTCACATTTCTTGTTTTATTCCCTGCTATGACGACACTCGGTGTCTGGATGGTTAACAGGCTGGGAGATTGTGGGTCTGGATTGACTTATTGTTCTGGAAGGTGTTAAACAAAAAAAGGGGGTCAAAGCATCAGCAGAAATCC
>NW_025185454.1:0-2846 GCF_004010195.1 Chiloscyllium plagiosum | reverse complement strand
AGATCCATTAGAATGTAACAAGCGGCCTTGATACATGAGGACTGGTAGACATAGAGTCATAGAGTCATCGAGATGTACAGCATGGAAATAGACCCTTCGGATCGACCTGTCCATGCCGACCTGATACCCAATCTAGTCCCATTTGCCAGCACCCGGCCCATATCCCTACAAACTCTTCCTATTCATATACCTATCCAAATGCCTCTTAAATGTTGCAATTGTACCAGCCTCCACCACATCGTCTGGCAACTCACTCCATACACTTACCACCATCTGCATGAAAAAGCTGCCCCTTAGGTCTCTTTTATACATTTCCCCTCTCACCAGAAAACTATGCCCTCGAGGTCTGGACTCCCTGACCCCAGGGAAAAGACTTTGTCTATTTATCCTATCCATGACCCTCATAATTTTGGAAACCCCTATAAGGTCACCCCTCAGCCTCCGATGCTCCAAGGAAAACAGCCCCAGCCTGTTCAGCCTCTCCCTATAGTTTAAATCATCCAACTCTGGCAAACTCCATGTAAATCTTTTCTGAACCCTTTCAAGTTTCACAACATCTTTTCAATCGTAAGGAGACCAGAATTGCACGCAATATTCCAATAGTGGCCTGACCAATGTCCTGTACAGCCGCAACATGACCTCCCAACTCCTGTACTTAGTACTCTGATCAATAAAGAAAAGCATATCAAACGCCTTTTTCACTACCCTATCTACCTGCGACTCCACTTTCAAGGAGCTATGAACCTGCACTCCAAGGTCTCTTTGTTCAGCAAAACTCCCTCGGACCTTACCATTAAGTGTATAAGTCCTGCTAAGATTTGCTTTCCCAAAATGCAGCACCTCACATTTATCTGAATTAAACTCTATCTGCCACTTCTCAGCCCATTGGCCCATCTCGTCCAGATACTGTTGTAATCTGAGGAAACCCTCTTCGCTGTCCACTACACCACCAATTTTGGCGTCATCTGCAAACTTACTAACTGTACCTATTATGCTCACATCCAAATCATATATGTAAATGACGAAAAGTAAAGGACCCAGCACCGATCCTTGTGGCACTCCACTGGTCACAGGCCTCCAGTCTGAAAAACAACCCTCCACCACCACCCTCTGACTTCTACCTTTGAACCAGTTCTGTATCCAATTGGCGAGTTCTCCCTGCATTCCATGAGATCTAAGCTTGATAATCAGTCTCCCATGGGGAACCTTGTCAACATCCCCGCCCTCCGAACCCTGAGAGGAACACCACCCCTGCTCATGACTCCACCCCCATTCCCCCCGCCACCACACCCACTCCAGTTACAAGCTCCGCCCCCACTCCCATCTCCACACCCACACCGGTTCCCAGTTCCCAGCCCTTCCGAGATTTCATTATCCCTTCGGACCTGTCCCTCACGGAGGACAAAAGATCAGTCCATGGCAAAGGATTCACCTGTATCACCCTCCGCCCACGCATGAATGAATTTAATACACGCTGAGACGTCAAACACTTCTTCCACCACCTCCGTGCTCATTTTTACAATCAGGACTCCCGCCCATCTTCCGAGGACACCTTCACCCACCTCCAACACGCTCCATCCACCTGGACACCCCGTGCCAGCTTATTAACAGACCTCGACCTCTTCATTTCCATTTGCCGCTGGGATTTTAACCGCCTGAACCTGTCTACACCCCCTCCCCCACTCCAACCTCTTACCCTCACAACGTGCAGCCCTCCACTCCCACTTTTCCACTCCCGACCTCACCATTAAGACAGCAGACAAAAGGGGTGCAGTGGTATTCTGGCGCACTGACCTCTACACCGCTGAAGCCAGACGCCATAAAGAAGACACCTCTACCTACCACCCCATCACCAAACCGTCATCTCCCAAACTATACAGAACCTCATCACCTCAGTAGATCTCTCACCCACAGCTTCGAACCTCATAGTCCGGGAACCCCGCACTGCCAGATTCTACCTCCTTCCCATGATCCATAAGCCTGACCTCCCTGGCCGACCCATTGTCTCAGCATGCTCCTGCCCCACTGAATACATCTCTACCTACATCGGCACTGTCCTATCTCCCCTAGTCTAGGAACTCCCCACATACGTTTGGGACTCCACCCACGCCCTGCAACTCCTCCAAGACATCCCTTTCCTCGGCCCCCAAAAGCTTCATCTTCACCATGGGTATCCAATCCCTCTACACCTCCATCCGCCATAACCATGGCCTCCAAGCCCTCCGTTTCATCCTCTCCCGACGTCCCCAACACCACCCTTCCACCGACACTCTGATTCGGTTGGCTGAACTGGTCCTCACCCTCAACAATTTTTCCTTCGAATCCTCCCACTTCCTCCAGACCAAAGGGGTAGCCATGTTCACCCACATGGGCCGCAGCTGTGCCTGTCTCTGTTGGCTATGTCGAAAAGTCCATCTTCCGTAATTACACCGGCCTCACTCCCCACCTCTTCCTCCGCTATATTTATGACTGCATTGGTGCCACCTCGTGCTCCCACAAGGAGTTTGACAAATTCATCAACTTCACCAACACATTCCATCCTGCCATTAAGTTTGCCTGGAGCATCTCTGACACCTCATTCCCCTTTCTGGACCTCTCTATCTCCATTAATGACGACCGACTTGACACTGACAATTTTTACAAACCCACCAACTCCCGCAGCTACCTGGATCACATCTCTTCCCACCCTACCTTCTGCAAAACTTCAATCCCATATTCCCAATTCCTCCGCCTCCACCGTATCTGCTGCCATGAGGACCAGTTCCACCATGGAACACACCAGATGGCCTCCTTCTTTGGAGACAGCAGTTTCCCTTCCCACGTGGGTAAAGATGCCTTCCAACGCA
>NW_025185453.1:0-2846 GCF_004010195.1 Chiloscyllium plagiosum | reverse complement strand
TCTCAGCTCTCCCCTAATAACTTCCCTCGATGTATTTCCATGAATATCCTCCCTCAGCACAGATGTAATGCTATCCCTAATCAAAAACGCCGCTCTCCCATCTCTTTTGTATCACTTTCTATCTTTCCTGTAGCATTTGTATCCCAAAACATTAAGCTGCCAGGCCTGCCCATCCCTGAGCCATGTTTCTGTCATTGCTATGACATCCCAGTCCCATGTTTCTAACATGTTGCATGACTAACACTGTGGCAAAGGTGAGCACAACTTTCAGGCTGTCAACTGACTTCTGACGGTTGGCTGTATTTTAACATTTCTTATCTTTCTTCTATAATTCAGTGAATGGAGCATACATATTACTAAAATTTGGTAACAATTTCCACATGTCAACCAATGCGACAGTAATAACTCTTTCACATCAGTACCATTTTCTCTGGAAGGTAACTCAATAATTTTCCCCAATGTTTGACAACTTCTTCATTGTCCAATTGAATATGAGGAATGTCCAATTCATAATTCCTCTGAACTTGTTTCATTACTCTGTGTTATGTTGAATATCAAGCCTCCATTGGCTTTCCTCCAATTGTCTTTTCTTACAATTCGGCGCTAAAACATTCTGCTAATTAGGTAAATTCTACTATTTATCAAAAAAAAACTTAAAGTCTAAAAGTCAATATAAACAACTATTTATAACCCTAAGCCTCCTCTCTATTAAAGATTGTTTATCAACCTCCCACTCTATAACAATGTACTGATCGAATAAAGCCTCTATGAAGGTTACATCAACTTACATTTCCAAAGCAGCCAGTGGCTGTCATCTCCGCCATCAATTTTTCTCCGTTTGTAGATCTCCATGGGTTGTCTTCAGTCCTATGTAACAAAGATATTTCACATTAAAAATGTGTATTTTACAGGGAATGTGGTGAATAGCAGTCTTTCGGTTGCAGTTGGCGCTCTTTCTGACCAACGGTCCAAACTGACTTTTTTCATACCCCAAACATCGGATCGTCTCATTGGTTCAATGCTGTCAAACGAGCAAAATTTAAATTCGATTGGGTTTTCGTATCCTAAGGCATAATTTAAACTGATTGATGAAATTCAAATGGTAGTCAAAACAACTGAGATATCTAGTTTTTGACCAACTTTACATATTTTCAACTTTCCATTACATAATGAGACTGCAAGTCAGTAACATGACAGTTGAAAATTTGTTGGTGAAAAAGCGCAGCAGGTCAGGCAGCATCCAAGGAACAGGAGAATCGACCTGCTGCGCTTTTCCAGTATCACATTTTCAGCTCTGATCTCCAACATCTGCAGCCCTCACTTTCTCCAGTAACATGACGGTTGCCTGCAAACTCTGACTGCCAAAATAACCTTCACTGTCTCTGAAAGATACAGGAATCATCTTCAACTTTATAACTATCGTCACATGACACACTTTGTGAAAGACTCTCTGTGGAGTTCTTATCAAATAGTTCACCTCACTCATAATCCTTTCGCCTTGGTAAGGTCCTGAAAATTTGACGCATCGTCCAAATATGTGGGGTCTGAATTCTGAATTATCAATTTCTGCTTAATCAATTTTAATGGTCCTCTCAATTTTTATCCAAAAACTGATTCAAATTGAGTGAATTTGGTCGAGTGATTTGGTGCATCTCTGATCACAAAAAGTAGAAAAAAGGGATTCCTTTATCTCAGTCATCTGGTTAGTCTTGACGATAAAACCTCAGCATTGTCTTTAATATCTGACGCCACTTTTCGAGTTCTTATTACGATTCTGGATGGTATGCAGTGGATTTGACTTCTTTTATTTCAAAACTGTCCATAACTTCCTTGAATAATTTTGATGTAATTTTTGTCACTTTTTCTGATTTTATTTTTGTGCGTAATCCATATCTTGTGAAAAAATTGAATACTTCCTGTTTTGTACAAGACAGAACTTGCGGAACATTTCAAGAAGGTTGCTAGACCATAGCTTTGCTCGTTGTTTTAAGCAGCTTTAAAGTCAGTATTCCAGGGGAGAACCAGTTCGTCAAACCACTTAGTTTTCAGTAAAATCAAATTTACTGACAACATTCCTGAACGAAGCACAAAGAACGGAAAATGGATTACCAAATAACCTGTCCTCCCTGAAAACCCAACAGACTATCCCAAGTTAATAATTCTGTGACAGATCCTTGCAAAAATTCACATAAATGTGTCTTGGCACAAAATGGAAAAGCAAAAAAAGTCTGACTGCATCGAAGTCAGAGAGAGAGAATACCAGCCAGTACCTGCTTCCGTGAATCCAGCAGCCTTTCTACACACGGCTGCTAAAAAAAAACAGACAACCAGTGATATTGGAGAACTGGCCACTCCCCTTTCATTGCACAACTGTTATTTTTAACCTGAAAGCCTTCTACCTGAGGCAGTACTTGTTATGTGTTATCAAATTGGCCTAAAACCCTTCAACCTCAAGTTTTTTTCGGAGTCGGTGTTGTTTGCGGCCTCTCTGAAAAAAAAATCAAGGACTGCATAACCTTGTTAAAGGAGCAACTTCCTCACACCTCCCCACTTAAAAACAAATGAACGATCAATATCCAAACATGGCTTCATTTTAAACGCCTTCAAAATTGTTTGTACTGCAAAACACTAATTTTCATTGCATTGACTATAAATGTACAAACATGCACAACTATATTCCGTTTCAGCCTGTGGTATTCCTGCCACCAAATGCTTCCACTTCTCATTCGAGTCTCCAGAATGAATCAGCCTTTTCGCTTTCTGCCGCGCACACATTTTTCAAATTGAATTGCAATGACAACTAGCTCCATCTTAACAAACTGGCTTTTTTGTCCTTACATTTCTCC
>NW_025185452.1:1954-2846 GCF_004010195.1 Chiloscyllium plagiosum | reverse complement strand
ACAGACAAACTCACAATGCTACACTTCTCCAGCTACCAGCCAAAACATATTAAATCAGCCATTCCCTATGGACAAGCCCTACGCATACACCGGATCTTTTCAGATGAGGAGGAACGTGACGGACACCTGGAAGTACTCAAGGATGCCCTCACAAGAACGGGGTACGATGCTCAACTCATCGATCGCCAGTTCCGACGTGCCACAGCAAGGAACCGTAATGACCTCCTCAGGAGACAGACACGGGCTGCAAATGACAGAGTACCCTTCGTTAATCGGTACTTCCCAGGGGCTGAAAAATTGCGCCATGTTCTTCGTGACCTGCAACACATTATCAATGAGGATGAGCACCTCACCAAGCCCTTCTCCACACCTCTACTACTTGCCTTTAAACTACGATCATTGTTCGTAGCAAACTGCCCGGCTCTCAGGACAACTCCAATCAACACTGTCACGGTGGATACTGCAAGACGTGTCAGATTGTGGACATAGATACCACTATTACGCGTGGGAACACCTCCCACCTTGTACATGGCAGGTACTTATGAGACTCAGCCAACGTTATCTAACTTATACGTTGCAGGCAAGGATGTCCGGAGGCATGGTACATTGGGGAAACCGAGCAAAGGCTACGACAACGGATGAATGGGCACTGCAAAACAATCAACAGACAGGAGGGTTCCCTCCCAGTTGGGGAACACTTGAGTAGTCCAGGACATTCAGCCTCGGACCTTCGGGTGACCATCCTCCAAGGTGGACTTCGGGATAGGCAACAGAGAAAAGTGGCCGAACAGAGGCTGATAGCGAAGTTCGGTACCCATAGGGAGGGCCTTAACCAGGAGTTTGGGTTCATGTCACATTACAGATGATCACCATTGCACTACACACACACACA
>NW_025185452.1:0-1877 GCF_004010195.1 Chiloscyllium plagiosum | reverse complement strand
GGTGAATTTGCACTTGCAGAGTTACATTGTACTTTGCTCAATGTAGAACGCTGAGCTCAAAAACTGCATGAATTTATGTAAAACTCTGTTAGCTCACTTTTTAGATGAGAATCAAACTAAACATCAGGTCATAGACAGAGAACATAGGAGGCTTACACCTTCAACATATTGTCTAGCTATCACCATTGTTAACAACTCACCCGGGAATGCAACTTTAAAAAAAGGTTTTGTGATTTACGCATGAAAGAAGTGAAACTATCACTGTATTCTAACAAATGAAAGGCTTAACAGATAGTCAATTTTTCAATGTATAATTTCAGTTACATTACACTGTAAATTTCTGCTATAAATTCTGTGTTACGATCGAGCCCTCCACTATCACCTGATGAAGGAGCTTCGCTCCGAAAGCTAGTGTGCTTCCAATTAAACCTGTTCGACTATAACCTGACGTTGTGTGATTTTTAACTTGGTACACCCCAGGTCAACGCCAGCATCTCCAAATCATGAAGATACTGCTCGAATGGTCAGATGGGTGGATCAATGGCAGATGGAATGTAATCCTGATAAATATGAGGTGATGCACTTTGGAAAAAGGAACCAGACAGCGGTGTACTCAATGAATTGC
Organism: Chiloscyllium plagiosum; assembly: GCF_004010195.1. Taxonomy (NCBI): domain Eukaryota; kingdom Metazoa; phylum Chordata; class Chondrichthyes; order Orectolobiformes; family Hemiscylliidae; genus Chiloscyllium; species Chiloscyllium plagiosum. The sequence continues at coordinate 1,252 of NW_025185452.1, read as the reverse complement.
AGCACACCAAGAAGCTGAGATGGTACTTCTCCACACATACCTGAATCTGACTGGCCAGGGTAAACTGGAGTTAAGAAGGTATTGAAAATAATGACTAGCCTTTGATCATTGGGATATAGATATTAAGAGCTATAGAGGACTTTGGTTTGACGAAGATGGAATATTTTGTGGAATTCTGGGAGCCACATAACAGGATGTAGTTCCAATGGACGGAATGCAGAGAAGATTCACCAGGATGTTCCCGGGAATTGAGCATATCAACCATGAAGAGAGGTTGGATAAGCTCGGGTTGTTTACTTTAGAGCAGAGAAGGATGAGGGGGTTGTGATTCAGAAAAATAAGATCACGTAGGTCTTGGACAGAATGGATAGACAGCAACTGTTTCTTTTAGTCAAAGGGGCAAGAACAGGGGAGCACACATTTCAAGTGAAGGGTTTGCGGATGAGAGATGAGGTGCGCATTGTTTTTCACCCAGAGGATATTGGGGTCTGGAATGTACTTCCTGAGGTGGAAGTACATGGTAAACTCATAACTGCTAAATAGTAATTGGACAAGCTCTTGACGTGTCATATCATTCACAACTATGGGCTTCATGTATGAGAGTGGGACTAGTGTAGACCGTGCTGTATTTCTGACGGTACAAAGACTATGGTCCTGTGATTGCTTCGTATGGACATTAATTGATGGATTTCGAAAAGAATGTTACTAAGAATTATACGAGTGAACTGTCAATGGAAAAGATTAGCGAGAACAAGTGCGGCTTCGTTACAGTTTGAACTCTGAGGAAGGAGAATAGCGAACAGGGCGATAGAAGAACCATGAAGCAATACTTCAGTTCTGTCTTCACAGAAGAAAATAAAGAAAACAAATCAAATCTTCCCAGCAAGACTGGAAAGCCTAAGTCTCGAGAGAAAAAGAATGAAATTAGTATATAAATGCTTTGGGAGAAATTATTGGGACTGAATGTGTGGTTGAATTTAGAATACAGTGGGAAGGTGATAACGTAAAGTCAAAAGCCAGGGTGCTGTCCTTAAACAAAGGAGATGACAGTAGGATGAGAGAGGAGTTGGCTAAAGATGGCTGGAAACAAAGACTTTATACTGTCACCATTGATGAACAGTAGGTGGCTTTGAAATCAATTTTTCAACGTTCTCAGCAACTGCATATAATAGTGAAATGGAAGGACTGGAGGAAAAGGGTAATTTGCCGTGAATATCTAAGGAAATAAGGGAGGCTTTCAAATTAAAATAAA
>NW_025185451.1:0-2845 GCF_004010195.1 Chiloscyllium plagiosum | reverse complement strand
GCTGTATTGTTCAATGTTCCACAAATCACATGCAGCATAAGGGTCTTATCTATTTTCAGATGTTCCAAAATTGCTAAAACCTCTTCTTTGCCACCTGCAATCCTATAGAGCATAGAAAAGTTCAGCACAGAACAGGCCCTTGGCCCACAATGTTGTGCCGAGATTTAATCCTAATGTAAAATATAGTAACTTAACCCATGCACCCCTCAACTCACTGCCAACATGTACATGTCCAGCAGTCACTTAAATGCCTCCAATGACTTCGCTTCCACCACCACCGCTGGCAATGCATTCCATGCGCTCACAACTCTCTGCGTAAAGAACCTAACTCTGATGTCTCCTCTATACCTTCCTCCTAATATCTTCAAACTATGACCCCTCGTGCCAGTCAATCCCACCCTGAAAATTATCTCTGGTTATTGACTCTATCTATTCCTCTAATAATTTTGTACACCTTGATCAGGTCTCCTCTCTTCCTCCTTCTCTCCAACGTGAAAAGTCTGAGCTTATTCAACCTTTCTTGATAAGGCAAGCCCTCCAGTCCAGGCAGCATCCTTGTAAACCTTCTTTGCACCCTCTCCAAAGCCTCTATATCTTCCTTATAGTAAGGTGACCAGAACTGGACACAATATTCCAAATGTAGTCTCACGGCTCTTAAACTCGATTCCCCTGTTAATGAAAACCAAAACGCCATATGCTTTCTTAACAACCCTATTCACTTGGGTGGCAACTTTGAGGGATTCATGTAATTGCACACCGAGATCCCTCTGTTCCTCCACACTGCCAAGAATCATGTCTTTAATCCTCTATTCAACATTTGAGTTTGACCTTCCAAATCTTCACTTCACATTTATCCAGGTTGAACTCCATCTGCCATTTCTCAGCCCAGCTCTGCATCCTGTCTATGTCACGCTGCAGACTGCAATAGCCCTTGATACCATCAACAGCACCTCCAACCTTTGTGTCATCGGCAAATTTACTGACCCACCCCTCAACCTCCGCAACCAGAATGTGGCATGTGATGAGTGAACTAATAAGAGGAAAATATTCTCACTAAACGAATTGTCGCAGCTGTACCTGTTCCTAACAATATTAGATTAGATTAGATTACATTACAGTGTGGAAACAGGCCCTTCGGCCCAACAAGTCCACACCGACCCGCCGAAGCGAAACTCACCCATACCCCGACATTTACCCCTTACCTAACACTACAGGCAATTTAGCATGGCCAATTCACCTGACCCTGCACATCTTTTGGACTGTGGGAGGAAACCGGAGCACCCGGAGGAAACCCACGCAGACACGGGGAGAACGTGCAAACTCCACACAGTCAGTCGCCTGAGGCGGGAATTGAACCCGGGTCTCAGGCGCTGTGAGGCAGCAGTGCCACCGTGCCGCCCACAAATGGAGAGCCCAGTACAACTGCAACATAACTTCCCAACTTCTCTACTCAATGCCCTACACTACACTGATGAAGGTCAGTGTGCTAAAAGCCTTCTACACTGTCCTATCCACCTGTGACACCCCCTTCAGAGAACCGCGCACGTGAATTGTATGGTCTCTCTGTTCCACTCCACTCCTTAAGGCCCTACCGTGCATCATGAAACTCCTACCTTGATTTGACTGTCCAAAATGCAAGGCCTCACCCTTATCAATATTAAACTCGATTTCCTATTTCTTGACCCACTTCCCCAGCTGATCAAGGTCCTGCTGCAGTTTCTGAGAACCTTCCTCACTCTCCAGGATACCACCTATTTTAGTGTCATGTGCAAACTTACTAATCAGACCTTGTACATTGTCATCCAAATCATTGATATCGATAACAAACAGCAATGGGCCCAGCACCGACCCCTGAGGCACTCCACTAGTTGTGCTAGATCCTTGCTTCCTCCACCTTATGTAAGCTGCCTTCTTCCTTTTGACGAGAAGTTCCTCTGTTCTCGTCATCCAAGGCTCCTTAATCTTATCCCTTCTTACCTGTCTCAGAGGAATAAATTTGTGCACCACTCTTGACAACTGCTCCTTAAATAGTCTCCACATGTCTACTGTGCTCTTTCTGTGGAACAATTGCTCCCAGTCTGTACTTCCCAACTCCTATCTGATAGCGTCAGAATTTCCTTTTCCCCAATTCACTATCTTCCCTCAGTAACTGCTTCTTACCCTCTCCAAGGCCATGGCAAATATGAGGCAGTTGTGATCACTTTCACCAAAGTGCTCTCCCACCATGAGATCTGACACCTGTCCTGGCTCGTTGCCGAGCACCAAATCCAAACTGGCCTCTCCCCTCGTCAGTCTGACTACATACTGAGTAAGGAAACCCTCCTGAACACACCTGACAAAAACGGCTCCATTCAAACCATCTGCACTTAGGAGATTCCAGTCGATATTGGGAAAGGTGAAATCACCCATAACAACAACCCTGCTACTTCTGCATTTTTCCAGAAACTGCTCACCTATGAGATCTTCAATCTCCCCACGTGTTAAGCCACATTCCCTGCCTGTTCTTCATCTCACTATCTCGTGGCACCGGTAGCAAACCCGAGATCACTACTGTACTTGTCCTGCTCTTCAGCTTCCAACCTAACTCTCTGTAGTCACTGTTCAGATCCTCAGTCCCTTTCCTGGCTGTATCATTGGTGCCAATATGTACCACGATTTCTGGCTGCTCACCCTCCCCTTTCAGAATCGGCGACATCCCAGACCCTGGCACCGGGGAAGCAACATACCTTCCGGGAATCCTGTTCCTGACCACAAAATCTCCTGTCAATCTGTCTAACTATTGAGTCCCCGACCACTAGCGCTTTTCTATTCTTCCCCCTTCCCTTCTGAGCCACAGTGCTCACCC
>NW_025185450.1:0-2845 GCF_004010195.1 Chiloscyllium plagiosum | reverse complement strand
CCCCAGCAGTGTCACACCCTTTCCTGGGATCCTGTCTCCCCCGAACGCTTAACGGGGTCTGCATCCCTCCCCACCGAAACACCCCCAACCCACACCCGCCCTTGTCGTCCGCGAAGCCTCCTACAGTCGAGCGGCCCAGCGCCGCGGGACGGGGAGAGAACTGTCTGGGAGGCAGCTTCCGTCCCCAGGGGCCGCTTCATTCGGGGGCACCTTTTCTGAGCTGTCGACGTCCTCCGTTGGTCGGCGTCTACGGCAATTCCCATCCTTCCTCGCCTGCCGGAACGAAACGGGCGCGGAGTATTCCCTTCGGATAATCGATCCGATCGTAAACCCGCGGCGATTTGTGAGTGCCGGTTATCCGAACGTTTCCCGGTTAGCCGGCAACGCACACCGTTTAACTGAACGCCGAATGCTGAATTGCCGTTTTTGCAGGACGTTGAGATCCTGCTTGGGCAATCCGAAATTCGGACAACTGATGTTCAAATAATCGAGGTTTTACCGTCAACACTCCGCAGCCTCACTTTATAAACTGCTGTGTCTGGGGTTAACCCCATCGGGTTATTTCTGAGAACGCGCTTCCACAAATAAAAGTTATTATTAGTTATTATTAATCGTGTTGGATGTGAAAAACTTGGTCCAACAGATGACACTGCGCACTGGGCGTACGATTGGAAAGTAAAGCTCTCTCTACTTTTTAAAACTGAAAATAAAGCTCCCTCAAAACCGTCCCTATCCATCAAACCCTCCCAGCAACAGGGGGTTAGATACAGAGTAAAGCTCCCTCTTCACTGTCCCCCATCAAACACTCCCAGGGACAGGGGGTTAGATACAGAGTAAAGATCCCTCTACACTGTCCCCCATCAAACACTCCCAGGGACAGGGGGTTAGATACAGAGTAAAGATCCCCCTACACTGTCCCCCATGAAACACTCCCAGGGACAGGGGGTTAGATACAGAGTAAAGATCCCCCTACACTGTCCCCCATCAAACACTCCCAGGGACAGGGGGTTAGATACAGAGTAAAGATCCCCCTACACTGTCCCCCATGAAACACTCCCAGGGACAGGGGGTTAGATACAGAGTAAAGATCCCCCTACACTGTCCCCCATCAAACACTCCCAGGGACAGGGACAGCACGGGGTTAGATACAGAGTAAAGCTCCCTCTGCACTGTCCCCCCATCAAACACTCCCAGGGACAGGGACAGCACGGGGTTAGATACAGAGTAAAGCTCCCTCTGCACTGTCCCCTCATCAAACACTCCCAGGGACAGGGACAGCACGGGGTTAGATGCTGTGTAAAGCTCCCTCTACACTGTCCCACCATCAAACATTCCCAGGGACAGGGGGTTAGATACAGAGTAAAGCCAGTCTTCACTGTCCCCCATCAAACACTCCCAGGGACAGGGGCAGCACGGGGTTAGATACAGAGTAAAGCTCCCTCTACATTGTCACCCATCAAATAATTCCAGGGACAGCATGGGGTTAGATTAAGAGTAAAGCTCCCCCTACACTGTCTCCCCATCAAACACTCCCAGGGACAGGGGGTTAGTTACAGAGTAAAGCTTTCTCTACACTGTCCCCCCATCAAACACTCCCAGGGACAGGGACAGCACGGGGTTAGATACAGAGTAAAGCTCCCTCTTCACTGTCCCCATCAAACACTCCCAGGGACAGGGGGTTAGATACAGAGTAAAGCCAGTCTTCACTGTCCCCCATCAAACACTCCCAGGGACAGGGGCAGCACGGGGTTAGATACAGAGTAAAGCTCCCTCTACACTGTCCCCATCAAACACTGCCAGGGACAGGGGCAGCATGGGGTCAGATGCAGAGTAAAGCTCTCTCTACACTGCTCCCCCCATCAATCACTCCCAGGGACAGGGGCAGCACGGGGTTAGATACAGAGTAAAGCTCTCTCTACACTGTCCCACCATCAAACATTCCCAGGGACAGGGACAGCACGGGGCTAGATACAGAGTAAAGCTTTCTCAACACTGTACCCCCCATCAAACACTCCCAGGGACAGGACGGGGTTAGATACAGAGTAAAGCTCCCTCTACACTGTCCCCCATCAAACACTGCCAGGGACAGGGGCAGCATGGGGTTAGATGCAGAGTAAAGCTCTCTCTACACTGTTCCCCCTATCAAACACTCCCAGGGACAGGGGCAGCACGGGGTTAGATACAGAGTAAAGCTCCCTCTACACTGTCCCCCCATCAAACACTCCCAGGGACAGGGACAGCACGGGGTTAGATGCTGTGTAAAGCTTCCTCTACACTGTCCCACCATCAAACATTCCCAGGGACAGGGGGTTAGATACAGAGTAAAGCTTCCTCTACACTGTCACCCATCAAATAATTCCAGGGACAGCATGGGGTTAGATACAGAGTAAAGCTCCCCCTACACTGTCTCCCCATCAAACACTCCCAGGGACAGGGGGTTAGATACAGAGTAAAGCTCCCTCTTCACTGTCTCCCCATCAAACAATCCCAGGGACAGCATGGGGTTAGATACAGAGTAAAGCTCTCTCAACACTGTTCCCCCCATCAAACCCTCCCAGGGACAGGGGCAGCATGGGGTTAGATACAGAGTAAAGCTCTCTCTACACTGTCCCCCATCTAACACTCCCAGGGACAGGGACAGCACGGGGTTAGATGCAGAGTAAGAGCTCATTTTAACTGCAAGGGAAAGCTCCCTTTACCCTTTAAGGAACAGATTTCCCTCCCAACCCCCTGATCTCCCCAAGTCCTGCTTATGAACTGAGAGACAGGCAGAGAGATAGAGAGAGATAGGGAGGGGGAGAGATGGACCGAGAGAGAGAGACTGACAGACAGACATGAAGAGAGA
>NW_025185449.1:1323-2845 GCF_004010195.1 Chiloscyllium plagiosum | reverse complement strand
TCCCTCCTTCGATCCTTAAGAGAGGCTCATATCTTTCTGATGATGAAGAAAGTAAGACCCTGGAGGATTGTGCTTCTTACACGCCAATCTCACTTTTAAATGTTGCTTTCAAAATCCTGTCTGAGACCCGTGCATTAAGGCTGGAAACTTTGCTGCCTTCCGTTGCCAAACAGGACCAAGCAGGCTTTATAAAGGGCCGCAGATCTTCCTACAATGTTAAGAATTTAATCAATATGATCCAAGAGTCTCAAAAACAATCTGCCCAGGGATTATTGATTACTTTAGATGAGGGAAGGCATTTGATTGGGTTGAGTGCCTGGATCTCTTCTGTACATTAGAACGGTTTGGTCTACGCAAAGTTTTTATCAAGTGAGTGAGGGTCCATTACCGCGATTCTCTGGCTGCAGTTCTCACTAATGGTGTGCCAACCAGTAATATTAATATTTCTCCAGGCAGCCGACAAGGTTGACATCTTTCATCATTGTAGTTTACGTAGGTGATTGAGCCACTGGCCGCCATCCGTAAGGATGTCAACATGTCTGCGCCAGAAGTCATGTAAGATGACTGTGGGGATATAGGTAAAGTAGTGTTATTTCTGCAATTATAATTACTTATGCAAGGTAAATGAACTCAAACCAGTGTGTAATTGTTTCAGCCAAGAGCTGAGTCAACTAGAATGCAAACTATGTGGAGGAAATACATAATTGTTTTTGTATTAGCTAAAATTGTATGCAAGAATGAAACGTAACTGCAAAACAAAAGGTCGATGTTACAGACAAAAAGATAAGGTGCTGTGAGAATGTAGGTTAACTACTTGCACAAGCAGTAGTTATAAGCTTCTGTGTCCCACTTTTACAGAAACACAGAAACAAACCCCAATTTAAAGGTCATAAGGATCAGTATGGCTGGGGAAAGCACAGATGGAGGGAGTAGATAATGGTGAAGAAAGGATATACCTAACAATGGGCCACAGCGGGATGTGGTCAAATGGCCTTGTGAGGCCAGAATAAAGCATTTTGTCACAGACAAGGCCCGATAAGGCAAGAGATAAACAGGAGTAATGGGTGCCGGTCTTAGAGAAGTGGAAGATATAAACGGGGAGGAGCAATGGGATGAAAAAGGAACCAAATTACATAAATATCGTGTATTCATTGAATTCAGTGTGTGTGTGTGTCACTGCCTTGTAGACAGTGGACATCGCACTCTTTTGCAAGGGTAAAATAAATGACACTACTGATTCAGATCTTGTCTCAGACTGAAATTATTGAACTGAGTGAGCTTTGTTTCTCACAATTACATTGTATGCAGATGATTGTCTTATGTTTTTGTCAAATCCCGTAATTTCGGTAGTTCATGTGATGCAATGCGTTAATTCACTTGTTGCCTTTCTGGGCGATAAGATTAATTTTACAAAGTTGGAGGCCATGCCTATGGATGTTCTTAGGGAAATAACTGATACTGAGGGCAAATCTTGATTTCCTTTTAAATGGTCACTGGAGTGGTTTCCGTGTTTCAGTATATT
>NW_025185449.1:0-957 GCF_004010195.1 Chiloscyllium plagiosum | reverse complement strand
CAGCGAGGGGGTACCTTGCTTGGGTGATTTAGAATTGGTAGAATCCCTACAGTGTGGATACAAGCCCTTGGATCTCTGAAGAGTAACCCACCAAACCCATTCCCCTACCATCCTATATTTATCCTGACTGAAGTCTGAACTTACAGATCCTGGAACACTATGAGCGATTTATCAATTGCCGATTCATCTAACCTGCACATCTTTGTGACTGTGCGAGGAAACCTATGCAGACACAGTTGAGAACATAGTAACTCCACACAGCCAGTCACCCAAGACTGTTTCCAAATCCGTGATCCTGGTGCGGTGAGTCAGCAGTGCAAACCACTGAGCCACCACGTGTAACGTGAGGGAGAAACAATGATACCATTTGATCAAATAACTCGTAAATATGGTAGGGACTTCTTCTGTTTTTTTTTCCAGATTAGAGATTTGATTTTAAAAACACACGCTTTTAACAGACTCTTCCAGATCCAATACAGAGAAGTGTGTGCATATTGCTAAGGAAACACTCTTTGTTAGTACCCTTTATCATTTGTTGCAGTGTCCCCTCAGACAAAACTGTACTGCTTCGTGACGTCTGTGCAAGAGAGTTGGGGGGTATAGATCTCTTTGGAGACATGGGAAGATGTTTGTGAAAATGCTCGAAGGATTTTGATATGTAATAGGACCCATTCCGTGCAGTTGAAAATTCTTCTGTCACCGGATTTTCTCACAAAAATCAGTGTGGGATTATCTTCAGCATGTCCTAAATGCAGAATGACTAGACGCACTCTTACTCATTGCATGTGGTCCTGCTGAAGGCTTCGTATATATTGGATCACTGTGTTAGGTGTGGTGGAGTGGGTCTTGGAGACCGAATTGGAGATGGACACGGTTTCTCTTTTCCTGGGCCTGCCCAGAGTATCTTACGCAGATGCACATGGCAAAAAAATTATATCCTTACTTTCTGTGCTAGGA
>NW_025185448.1:0-2845 GCF_004010195.1 Chiloscyllium plagiosum | reverse complement strand
CAGTGTGTCTGTAGTTTTGCCCAGTGTGACTGCTGTTTGGCCCAGTGTGGCTATCGATTAGCCCAGTGTGGCAAATCACTTGGCCCAGTGTGGCTATCATTTGGCCCAGTGTGGCTATCGTTTGGCCCAGTGTGGCTATCGATTGGCCCAGTGAGTGTTGTTTGGCCCAGTGTGACTGTTGTTTGGCCCAGTGTGACTGTCGTTTGGGCCAGTGTGTCTGTCGTTTGGCCCAGTGTGGCTATCGTTTGTCGCAGTGTGACTGCTGTTTGGCCCAGTGTGACTGTTGTTTGGCCCAGTGTGGCTGTTGATTGGGCCAGTGTTGCTGTCGTTTGGCCCAGTGTGCCTGTTGTTTGGCCCAGTGTGACTGTTGTTTGGCCCAGTGAGGCTGCTGTTTGATCCAGTGTGTCTGCCGTTTGGCCCAGTGTGACTGTTGGTTGGCCAAGTGTGGCTATCGTTTGGCCCAGTGTGACTGTAATTTGGCCCAGTGAGGCTGTTGTTTGGCCCAGTGTGGCTATCGTTTAGCCCAGTGTGGCAAATCACTTGCCCCAGTGTGTCTGTTGGTTGGCCAAGTGTGGCTATCGTTTGGCCCAGTGTGACTGTAATTTGGCCCAGTGTGACTGTTGTCTGGCTCAGTGTGTCTGTCGTTTGGCCCAGTGTGACTATCGTTTGGCCCAGTGTGTCTGTCGTTTGGCCCAGTGTGTCTGTCGTTTGGCCCAGTGTGGCTGTTGAATGGCCCAGTGTGACTGTTATTTGGGTCAGTGTGACTGTCTTTTTGGCCAGTGTGACTGTTGTTTGGCCCATTGTGGCTATCATTTGGCCCAGTGTGACTGTTGTTTGGCCCAGTGTGACTGTTGTTTGGCCCAGTGTTCCTGTTGTTTTGCCCAGTGTGCCTGTTGTTTGGCCCAGTGTGGTTGTTTTGTTGGCCCAGTGTGGATATCGTTTGGCCCAGTGTGGTTGTTGTCTGGTCCAGTGTGGCTGTCGTTTCACCCAGTGAGACTATTGTGTGGCCCAGTGTGGCTGTTGTTTGTCCCAGTGTGACTGCTGTTTGGCCCAGTGTGACTGTTGTATGGCCCAGTGTGACTGTTGTTTGACCCAGTGTGACTGTTGTTTGGCCCAGTGAGGCTGTTGCTTGGCTCAATGTGGCTGTTGTTTGCCCCAGTGTGACTGTCGTTTGGCCCAGTGTGACTGTTGTTTGGCCCAGTGAGGCTGTTGTTTGGCCCAGTGTGTCTGCCGTTTGGCCCAGTCTGACTGTCGTTTGGCCCAGTGTGGCTATCGTTTGGCCCAGTGTGTCTGTAGTTTTGCCCAGTGTGACTGCAGTTTGGCCCAGTGTGACTGTTGTTTGACCCAGTGTGGCTATCGATTAGCCCAGTGTGGCAAATCACTTGGCCCAGTGTGGCTATCATTTGGCCCAGTGTGGCTATCGTTTGGCCCAGTGTGGCTATCGATTGGCCCAGTGATTGTTGTTTGGCCCAGTGTGACTGTTGTTTGGCCCAGTGTGTCTGTCGTTTGGCCCAGTGTGACTGTAATTTGGCCCAGTGAGGCTGTTGTTTGGCTCAGTGTGACTGCCGTTCGGCCCAGTGTGACTGCCGTTCGGCCCAATGTGACTGTTGTTTGGCCCAGTGTGACTGTTGTTTGGCCCAGTGTGGCTATCGTTTAGCCCAGTGTGGCAAATCACTTGGCCCAGTGTGGCTATCATTTGGCCCAGTGAGACTGTTGTTTGGCCCAGTGTGGCTATCGATTGGCCCAGTGAGTGTTGTTTGGCCCAGTGTGTCTGTTGTTTGGGCCAGTGTGATTGTTGTTTGGCCCAGTGTGATTGTCGTTTGGCCCAGTGTGCCTGTTGTTTTGCCCACTCTGCCTGATGTTTAGCCCAGTGTGGTTGTTGTCTGGTCCAGTGTGGCTATTGTTTCACCCAGTGAGACTATTGTGTGGCCCTGTGTGGCTGTTGTTTGTCCCAGTGTGACTGCTGTTTGGCCCAGTGTGACTGTCGTTTGGCCCAGTGTGACTGTTGTTTGGCCCAGTGAGGCTGTTGCTTGGCCCAGTGTGACTGATGTTTCGCCCAGTGTGACTGTTGTTTGGCCCAGTGAGGCTGTTGTTTGGCCCAGTGTGACTGTTGTTTGGGCCAGTGTGATTGTCGTTTGGCCCAGTGTGACTGTTGTTTGGCCCAGTGAGGCTGTTGTTTGGCCTAGTGTGTCTCCGTTTGGCACAGTGTGGCTGTCGTTTGGCCCAGTGTGGCTATCGTTTGGCCCAGTGTGACTGTAGTTTTGCCCAGTGTTACTGCTGTTTGGCCCAGTGTGACTGTTGTTTGGCCCAGTGTGGCTGTTGCTTGGCCTAGTGTGTCTCCGTTTGGCACAGTGTGGCTGTCGTTTGGCCCAGTGTGGCTATCGTTTGGCCCAGTGTGACTGTAGTTTTGCCCAGTGTTACTGCTGTTTGGCCAATGTGACTGTTGTTTGGCTCAGTGTGGCTATCGTTTGGGCCAGTGAGACAGTTGTGTGGCCCAGTGTGACTGTTGTTTGGCCCAGTGTGACTGTCGTTTGCCCCAGTGTGGCTACCGTTTGGCCCAGTCTGGCTATCGTTTGGCCCAGTGTGGCTATCGTTTGGCCCAGTGTGACTTTTGTTTGGCCCAGTGTGACTTTTGCTTGGCTCAGTGTGACTGTTGTTTGACCCAGTGAGGCTGCTGTTTGATCCAGTGTGTCTGCCGTTTGGCCCAGTGTGACTGTTGATTGGCCAAGTGTGGCGATCGTTTGGCCCAGTGTGACTGTCGTTTGTCCCAGTGAGGCTGTTGTTTGGCCCAGTGTGACAACCGTTCAGCCCAGTGTGACTGTCGTTCGGCCCAGTGTGACTGTCG
>NW_025185447.1:0-2845 GCF_004010195.1 Chiloscyllium plagiosum | reverse complement strand
AGGGGACGGTGAGTGTGAGAGAGAGCAGAGGTGAGATTGGGAGTGATGAGGGTGACCCGAGATTGGGAGGTGGTGATTGTGGATGTGAGGGTGCGAACATTGAGGAGATATCGGCGTTGGGGCTGCTGTTCCTACCAGCCCATGATCAGGAGGAGGGACTCACCATCGCCATGGTGATCAGCTTTTTCATCTCGTCCACTTGGCTCCTGAGTGCTGCCGTCTCCCTGTTTGGGGTGAGGAAGGGAGGGGACAGAAACCCGTTAAAAAGGCCCTTCCTGTTCATTTCCCTTTCCGACTGCACGGTGGGGATCTGGGCTGGGGCTTGGCCAGCTCCAATGGTGCAGTGGGGGGAACATGCAAACTCCACACGGACAGTCGCCCCACCCCGAGGGTGGGATCGAACCCAGGTCCCTGGCACCGTGAGGCAGTGGTGCTGAGCACTGAGCCGCTGTACCACCTCTTGGTGTTTGAGGTGGGATGCCTTCAGTCTCAGTGTGGTGCGGGTGGGCACTGGACGGAAGTGAAACCCTCCCTTGGGAGATTTAAGACACCTGCACCTACGCCACCCCCCACCCCCTCTGCAAGAGAGTGTGTGTGTGTGTGGGGTTCCCCTGGTTGTGGGGGCTCACTGTCTCAAGGGTAAGGGGACTGTCTTACGTCAGACCATTTTGAATGATTGCTGATTTCCCCCCGGGGGGGAGGGCAGGGGGGCGTTGTGCACGCTCCACTGTCAAGGACTTTGAAGGCCGGGATCAGCAGATCTTCATCCTCTCGGGTCATCGAGAAATCTGGTGGGAGGGTGGGAAACTGGAGCCGAGAGCCCCATGAACAGCCAGGATTGTGCTGAGAGAGACAGGACAGGCTCGATGGCCCGAATGGTTACGTTCTGCTGTTCCTCGTGTTCTGATACGTGGGTGCGCATGCCGCAGCTATAACCAGCTATAACGAGGGAGGACAGTCCATGGACACCCATTGATAAAGGTTGGCCAACATTACATCGCCCAACCAACCTCGCCAATCCCCAAGCCCCCTGCGTTTCTCCATCTCTGAGGGAATATGGATGAAAGCAAGAGCAGGGAGAGGATTAAATTGGAGGAATGTTCACACAAGCGACAGCGGTAAACCACAGGAACCAGACACTGGAGAGGAGACGGACCTGGTGCAGAAGATTTTCACTTGACCCTCGATGGAGCAAAAATGCCAGAATGCCAATTTTCAGACGGTTCCAACAATCCCCACGACGGGAAAACAAAAAGGGTGGTGATTGTTGGGAACGTCCATTCTGATTGGCCGACGCAGCCCCCCCCCCCGAGCTCTGTGGATGAACAACTTCCTTTTGGCTTGCAGAGAACGGGTCCCTCCAAACGGACCCGTCACTGACAGCAAGGTGAAAACCCATGGGAAGCGTGTTGCTCGTATCACGCGATATCGAGGTAACGCGCGACACGGAGGTTTGGGGGGTGGCACGGCGGCTCAGTGGCGGGTCGTGCTGCTTCACAGCACCAGGGACCAAAGTTCAATTCCAGCCTCGGGCCACTCTCTGTGTGGAGGCTGCAAATTTTCTCCAAGTGTCTGTGGGGGTTTCCTCCGGGTGCTCCGGTTTCCGCCCACTGTCCAAATATGTGCAGGTTAGGGTGGATTGGCCATGCTAAATTACCCATAGTGCCCAGGGATGTGGTTAGAGTGGATTGGCCATGTTAAATTACCCATAGTGCCCAGGGATGTGCAGGTTAGGGTGGATTGGCCACACTAAATTACCCATAATGCCCAGGGATGTGTAGGTTAGGTGCGTTAGTCAGGGTTGAGTATAGAGTAATAGGGTTGGGGGAATGGGTCTAAGTGGGTTACTCTTCGGAGGGTTGGTGCGGACCTGTTGGGCCGAAGGGCCTGTTTCCACATGGTGGGGATTCTGCGATTCACTGAGTGTGAAGGTGCGTTAAATCTGGACGATGGAGACACTCCCACTTACTTCTCCTGCAGTCTGATCTTGCACTGCGCCTCCTGCAGGGCAGCCTCCATTTTGGAAATCTTGTGCTTGTAGAAGGAAAGAAGTAGCTCTGCCTGCTTCCTCTGGAACCTGGTCACCTGGGAAGGAGCAGGCAGACAGGTCAGGGAGCAGATCCAGGGTCAGACATACAGCACCGCCCCCCCCCAGGGGGGGATGAAGAATCCAGCGTCCCTGGTTTCAGTGCGGGGCGGAGGGGGGGGGTGTCGCCCATAGATATGTTGGGGGTCACCAGCTCCGAGACGGTAACAGTGCGAACAGCACCCCGCCCCCCCAGGCGACCCCTTTAAATCACTGCAGCAGATTAGACAGTGGTTGCTGCCGAACACAGCGACCCTCGAGGTCCGAATCCGAGCCTGAGAAATCTAATGGCAACGGAGGTGTTTTGGAATGTGGATTAAACAGCCACCGCACACAGGAAAGGTATAAAAGACACATATTAGGGACAACTTTTTCACGCAGGGGGTGGTACGTGGATGGAATGAGCTGCCAGAGGAAGTGGTGGAGGCTGGTACAATGACAGCGTTTAAAAGGTGGACGGGGACATGAATAGGAAGGGTTCGGAGGGATATGGGCCGAGCGCTGGCAGGTGGGAATAGACTAGGTTAGGGATATCTGGGTCGGCACCAACGAACTGGACCATGTGTGATTCTGTGTGGAAGTGAAAAATACATTTAAAAAAGTTACCCTGTCCACCATGAATTGCAAGTTCGCACCATAACCTTTGATGGCACAACACATCACAAGCTCTTAGGGGGTTTGTAATCACAGGAAGACCCACAGACCCTGTGTGATTCTGTGTGGATGTGTAATCACAGGAAGACCCACAGACCCTGTGTG
>NW_025185446.1:1158-2845 GCF_004010195.1 Chiloscyllium plagiosum | reverse complement strand
ACAATTGGGCTGGTTGACATCAATCCTCCCAGTTCCTGGATATCCCTGTGAGCAATCCTCAGGATGGCTTCTTTGGCACAAACATATTCAGCTGCTTCATCAATGTCTTTCCCTCTGTCATACGATCAGGGGTGGGGATGTTCTGTGAAGATTATACATTGTTCAGAATAATGAGTCAAGTACTAAAGTATCAAATCTGGACAACATTCAAGCTTGTGCTGTTGAAATAAAGGTAACATGAATCAAAAGCACTGCTGGACACTAAACATTTCCACGACTAAAAGAAAGAGGAACTCCTTTAGCAACTTTAGCTGGTTTCACATTAATATAAGAAAGCCATTCAGCCCATCTGATTTGTTGGATAACAAGAGGCACAATGCGTTCACTCACTCCTACCGATTACACAAGGAGACAATTAAAAAAAAAGGTATTGGAATCCAAAATACACAAACAGGAAGCTGGAAGAACAAAATAAGCAAGGCAGCATCAAGACTTTGAGAAGTGAACGCCTTGGATATAACCCTTCGTCAGGACTGTGGATGGGAGTAAGGGGGTCGAAAGAAAAAGGGGCGGGTGAGGGAGGAGGAGCCAGAGTGGCGAGGTGGGGGATAAGTGAACACAGATGAAGGGTATCAGCGAGATGTTGATGGGAGGGCTGAATCCAGTTGGTCGCTGGACAAAAGCTTGCTCAGAGGAATGGAAGGGAGGGGAGAGCCTGGGAAGGGAGTCGGGGCATTTGAAGGGAGGTTATTTGAAATTGGAGAATTCAATGTTGAGTTCCCGGGTGTCGGCTGCACAGGTGACAGATGAGATCTTGTTCCTCCAAATTATGGTTTGGTTCATTGTGGCAATGGCGGAGGCCAAGGATGGCTAAGTTTGAAAGGGATTGGGAAAGAGAATTGAAATAGGAAGTGACTGGGAGGTCTTCCATTCCACCTAACTACCCTACCTTTCAGCTGCCAACGGGATTCATCCCTCCAATCGCCCAATCAGGTTGCACACACCACTTGTGTCCACATATCCATAACTCACCATCCCCCGATCTCCCCGCCCCAACCACCTCCTTCAGTCTTTATCTGCAGCTCCCCCTATCCACCAATCCAGTTCTGAAGGACATTTATACCTGAAATGTTGACTTTCCCAGCTCATGATGCTGCCTGTCTTGCAGTGTTTTTTCAGCCTTCCGTTTGTCTCCTATGACTCAGGAAGATCGAGTCTAGTCAGCACAATGTGTTGATTGGCTGGAACCACGGGCTTCCCACTGAAGTCCTTGAATGCCTTCCCTCTGGCCAGGAGGAAGACATTCAGTCCCTCGAGACACTGACACATGAACTGAAGAGGCCATACAGCCCCTCCAAACTGTTACACTGAAATAGGAGGATGTCATTGTTGCTGCAACACGACAAATCAATAAGGCATAGACTGCACAGACAGACTGCTCCATGTTGTTCCTCCTGGCCCCATTGCTCATGGTACACACGTGTTATGCTGACCATGAGGAGGGAAAGTGATTGGTTTGTACCAAGTCCCAAGGAGGCACCTTCCATCTCCGAGATATTACGGACTAGGCGAGACCACTCAAAACACTTTTAAGCAGCAGCCCAGAGCATACCTTTGCAATTTGTTTCGGTAAGTGTACAATGAAAATTACCCGGAACAGAATAAAGAATCACAACAGAATTCAACC
>NW_025185446.1:0-929 GCF_004010195.1 Chiloscyllium plagiosum | reverse complement strand
TGAAAATCCTTTTCATTTCTGTACCAAACTAGACTGATCTGAGCTTTGCCCCGTTTTATTGTACCTCTGAAAAAAATCAAGAACAGAGTCTCTTTGAGCCAAGGAACAGCTTTTAGACATAAAAGGAACTTGCTTTGTGTATGTCTCCTCCCCCTAAAAAAAAGAACCATCGATGCTAAAAGCTGGCTGCATTTTAACCCTTCGCACCCAGTTAGTAGTCTCAACACAAACAGATACACTATACTAACTGTAAACATTCAAACACAAACCTATGCAAATTCAGGCCGCGGTACACCCACCATCGAACACCGTCGTATCTCATTCGAGTCTCAATAACTCATGAGCTTTCATGTTTTCGCGACCTGCCATATGCACAGTTGTCAGATTGAATGGCTGCAGCAACAAGTTCCATCTAAGCAATCTGATATTTATGACATCTTGGAGTGTGCGCTCTATCTACTTCTGAACATGTGCCTATAAGGATGTTGCTTAATCAGAACAGAATCCCCTGTGTCTACATCATGTACAATTATGTTCGTACTTCCCAGTTTATTGCCGCATATCTCTCCACGATATCGTAATAACTCTTTCAGGTCACTTTGCTTTTCTTGTGTAAGGTAACTCAATAGTTTATCCCATTTTTTGACAACTTTCTCATTGTTCAATTTGATTTGAGGAATGTCCAATTCAGAATCCTGTGAACTTGGTTCTTCCTTCTGTGCTGTAATCATTAACACCTTCTCCACTTGCTTCTCTTCCATTTCAAAATACCTTTTGAGCAAATTCACATGACACACTCTGTGAGATCTCATCCTGTCTGGAGTCCGTACCAAGTAGTTCACCTCATTCATTTTCTTCCCCAATTTGATAAGGTACACGAAAACTTGCTTCGAACGGCTCAGCTGTTACTGGAAGTAACACCAATACCT
>NW_025185445.1:0-2845 GCF_004010195.1 Chiloscyllium plagiosum | reverse complement strand
TTAGCACGTACTCCCGGCCTCAGCACGGACCCCTGGCCTCAGCACTGACATCCGGCCTCAGCACAGTCTCCCAGCCTCAGCACAGTCTCCAGGCCTCAGCACGTACTCCCGATATCAGCACGGACTCCCGGTCTCAGCATGGACTCCCGGCCGCAGCACAGACTCCTGGCCTCAGCACTGTCTCCCGGCCTCAGCACTTACTTCCGGCATCAGCACTGTCTCCCGGCCTCAGCACGGTCTCCCGGTATCAGCACAGTCTCCCGGCATCAGCACTGTCTCCCGGCCTCAGCACGGTCTCCCGGTATCAGCACAGTCTCCCGGCCTCAGCACTGTCTCCCGGTCTCAGCATGGACTCCGGACCGCAGCACAGACTCCTGGCCTCAGCACTGTCTCCCAGCCTCAGCACTGTCTCCCGGTCTCAGCACGGTCTCCCGGTATCAGCACGGTCTCCCGGTATCAGCATGGTCTCCCAGTCTCAGCATGGTCTCCCGGTATCAGCACGGTCTCCCGGCCTCAACACAGACTCCCGGTCTCAGCACTGACTCCCGGTATCAGCACCGTCTCCCGGTATCAGCACCGTCTCCCGGTGTCAGCATGGTCTCCCGGTATCAGCACCGTCTCCTGGTCTCAGCACAGACTCCCAGCCTCAGCACCGTCTCCCAGCCTCAGCACGGACTCCCGGTATCAGCACGGACCCCCGGTTTCAGCACAGTCTCCCGGTCTCAGCACGGACTTCCGGTCTCAGCACGGACTCCCGGTATCAGCACGGTCTCCCGGTCTCAGCACAGTCTCCCGGTCTCAGCACGGACTCCCGGTATCAGCACTGTCTCCCGGTATCAGCACTGTCTACCGGCCTCAGCACTGTCTCCCGGTCTCAGCACTGTCTCCTGGTATCAGCACGGTCTCCTGGTCTCAGCACGGTCTCCCGGCCTCAGCACGGTCTCCTCGTCTCAGCACGGTCTCCTGGTATCAGCACAGTCTCCTGGTCTCAGCATGGACTCCCGGTCTCAGCATGGACCCCTGGTATCAGCACGGACCCCCGGTCTCAGCACGGTCTCCCGGTCTCAGCACGGTCTCCCGGTCGCAGCACGGTCTCCCGGTCTCAGCACGGTCTCCCTGCCTCAGCACGGTCTCCCGGTATCAGCACTGTCTACCGGCCTCAGCACGGTCTCCCGGTCTCAGCACGGACTCCCGGTCTCAGCACTGTCTCCTGGTATCAGCACGGTCTCCCGGTCTCAGCACGGTCTCCCGGTATCAGCACGGTCTCCCTGTCTCAGCACGGTCTCTCGGTATCAGCACGATCTCCCGGTCTAAGCACAATCTCCCGGCCTCAGCACGGTCTCCCGGTATCAGCACGGTCTCCCGGTATCAGCACGATCTCCCGGTATCAGCACAGTCTCCTGGCCTCAGCACGTACTCCCAGTCACAGCACGGTCTCCCGGCCTCAGCACATACTCCCGGCCTCAGCACGGACCCCCGGCCTCAGCACTGACTCCCGACCTCAGCACGTACTCCCGGCCTCAGCACGTACTCCCGGCCTATGCACGGACTCCCGGCCTCTGCACGGACTCCCGGCCTCAGCACTGACGTCCGGCCTCAGCACAGTCTCCCAGCCTCAGTTGGGTCTCCCGGTATCAGCACAGTCTCCCGGTCTCAGCATGGTCTCCCGGTATCAGCACGGACTCCCGGTATCAGCATGGTCTCCCGGTATCAGCATGGTCTCCCAGTCTCAGCATGGCCTCCCGGTATCAGCACGGTCTCCCGGCCTCAACACAGACTCCCGGTCTCAGCACTGACTCCCGGTATCAGCACGGTCTCCCGGTCTCAGCACTGACTCCCGGTATCAGCACCGTCTCCCGGTCTCAGCACTGACTCCCGGTATCAGCACCGTCTCCCGGTCTCAGCACTGACTCCCAGTATCAGCACCGTCTCCCGGTGTCAGCATGGTCTCCCGGTATCAGCACGGACTCCCGGTCTCAGTACAGACTCCCAGCCTCAGCACGGTCTCCCAGCCTCAGCACGGACTCCCGGTATCAGCACGGACTCTCAGTATCAGCACAGTCTCCCGGTCTCAGCACGGACTCCCGGTCTCAGCACGGACTCCCGGTCTCAGCACGGACTACCGGTATCAGCACGGTCTCCCGGTCTTAGCACAGTCTCCCGGTCTCAGCACGGACTCCCGGTATCAGCACGGTCTCCCGGTCTTAGCACAGTCTCCCGGTCTCAGCACGGACTCCCGGTCTCAGCACGGTCTCCCAGCCTCAGCACGGTCTCCCGGTATCAGCACTGTCTACCGGCCTCAGCACGGACTCCCGGTCTCAGCACTGTCTCCTGGTATCAGCACGGTCTCCCGGTCTCAGCACGGTCTCCTGGTCTCAGCACGGTCTCCCGGTATCAGCACGGTCTCCCGGTATCAGCACGGTCTCCCGGTATCAGCACAGACTCCCGGTCTCAGCACAGTCTCCCGGTCTCAGCACGGTCTCCCGGCCTCAGCACGGTCTCCCGGCCTCAGCACGGTCTCCCGGTCTTAGCACAGTCTCCCGGTCTCAGCACGGTCTCCCGGTCTCAGCACGGTCTCCTCGTCTCAGCATGGTCTCCCGGTGTCAGCACGGTCTCCTGGTATCAGCACGGACTCCCGGTATCAGCACGGTCTCCCGGCCTCCACACAGACTCCCGGTCACAGCACTGACTCCCGGTATCAGCACCGTCTCCCGGTATCAGCACCGTCTCCCGGTGTCAGCACCGTCTCCTGGTCTCAGCACAGTCTCCCAGCCTCAGCACGGGCTCCCAGCCTCAGCACGGACTCCCGGTATCAGCACGGACTCCTGGTCTCAGCACGGTCTCC
>NW_025185444.1:0-2845 GCF_004010195.1 Chiloscyllium plagiosum | reverse complement strand
TATCTGTTAAATGGTCACCCCTGACCACAAATGGTCACTTCAGCCTGCATTCAGGTGTCAGATCATCACTTGCCCCAGAGTCTGCAACAGACTCACGATGTTGAATGTCCTCCTACTAACCCACTGTAATAGGCCCGAGACATTACATGGTACAGCAAACCGTGGATTATGAACGGCTGTTAAACTGTATCAAATGAAGGAACTTTCCCTTCTCAGTTACAGAAACTCAAACAACACAATGTACTCCAGGTACCCTCTCAGTAACACCTCATACAGCTTCTGTAACACTTCTCTCTGGTTTGAATAGTTCCCTTTGCAAAACTTGTCAAAATTCCATCTTTCCACCTCTTCATGTGGGAATAAGCTAGTATGGGCTGAATGGCCTCCTCCTATCCATCTGTAACAGGCACACTGGGAGAGAATTGCGTCCCCCAATCCTGAGTATCTGTTCCAATGCTTTGCCTCAAAGTTACGAAAGGATGTGATAACTGGGCACTTTCACCCAGGAGTAGCCTCAAACAACGTCATTTGGCAATAAATATCGTACCTTTGTTTAAGGTGTCTAGAAATTTCCCCACCAGTCATTTTTTGTAGCTGTTTTGTTATCTTATGCCCGTCTCCTTTTATAAATAGGGTGGGGGATGTGCAACCCTGCAGTGTTCCAGCAATACACCCACATGCAAGGGAAAACGATTAAATAGATTGAAAGAATTATGGTCCATCCGTCAGTAACGCTCGTGCTTTACCCAGACTGAGTAAATGCTCACATTTATTGTGATATGAAAAGGGATGTAACGAAGGGGTTGACTGAGCCTGTCTTTTTAGTGACTGTGCTTAATGCCAATCTCCATGGATTCTAATTATCCCAGTGGCGAGTTCCCATCTTTTAATGATAAATGAGCTCCGTTCAATGTGTTATTCCATTGTATGGGTGGGAGCATCATCGACAGTACTAACAAAGATCAGCACCTCCAGAGAGAAGGGGAGGAGAGATCAGTATCTGAGAACATTCGACTGGAATGTTCCAACAATGGATAAGAGTTTATCCAATGATTTTTCTGTCCTTTGTACATATTATGATCGATTGTCATTATCATTGCCGATCTAATTTGCTCTTTGTATTATTCAAAACTTTTATTATCCTCTCCTGTCTATCGTTGGTCTCTCTGGTAAGTCTCACTCTCCAGCTATTTTTCCTATGAACCAGTTATGACTGCATTGCTGTTCTTTCATAAAGTCTTCACTTCTTGCCACCATTATTGATCCTATTGAGACTCTGAATCCAGATGATCACTCTGCAGAATACTACAAACTGCATCAGGGAACTTGTTCAATTACTGTCTCCCTCCATGCTTCTGGCAGTGTTACTCATGGGTCTCCATGTTAACCAACTGAGTTTCAGCGGTGACCCATTGCCTCACTGCCCTTGCTATTTACATGTTGGGAGCATGGGCGTCACTGCCCTCTGTTACGATGACAAACCCCATTTCCTTCATTTGATTCCATACCATCCCAGTCCAAAAGCTTTTAAGAATATATTTGTGGGACTTAGACATCACTGGCTGGCCAGCATTGATAGCCCATCCGATTTGCCTTTGGGAAGGTGATGGTGAGCTGTCTCCTTCAATCGCTGCAGTCCACTTGCTCTAGGTTGACCCACAATGCCGGTAGGGAGGGAATTTCAGGATCTTGACCCAACCACTGTGAAGGAACGGTGTAGTGACAGAACACTTGAGGAGAGCAAATGTCCTCTTGTTCAAGGACGGGAGTAGGTACAACCCTGGCAATTATAGACCAGTAAGCCTTACTTCAGTTGTGGGTAGAGTATTGGGCAAGGTTACCAGAGATAGAATTTATCAAAGTCTTGAGAGGAATTAGTTGATTAGGGATAGTCAACACGGTTTGTGAACTGTACGTTGTGCCTCACAAACCTTATTGAGTTCTTTGAGAAAGTGACAAACAGGTGGATGATGGTAAAGTGGCTGATGTGGTGGATATGTATTTCAGTAAGTGTTTGATAAGGTACCCCACGGGAGGCTATTGCACAAAATGCAGAGGCATGGGATTGAGGGCGTTTTAGCGGTTTGGATCAGAAATTGGCTAGTTAAAAGCAGACAGAAGGTGGAGGTTGATGGGAAATGTTCATCATGGAGTTTAGTTGATCATGGTAAATTACAAGGATCTCATTTGGGGCCACTGCTGCTTTTAATATTTATACAAGACCTAGATGAGGGCATAGAAGGATGGCTTAGTAAATTTCCAGAATACACTAAGGCTTTGAAGTTGTGGATAATGCCGAAAGATGTTGGAGGCTACACAGGGACATAGATAAAATGCGCAGCTGGGCATAGAGTTTGCAAATAGAGTTAAATGTGTAAAAGTGTGAGGTGATACACTTCAGAAGGAGCAACAGGAATAAAAAGTACTGAACTAATGGGAAGATTCATGGTCATGAGGAGGACCAGAGAGATCTCGGTGTCTATGTGCACCACGTAAGCTGACAGTCCGGTTGATAGGGTTGGTAAGAAGGTATAGCTGGGGGGATTCAAGATGGTGGCCAGTCAGTACGCTTGCCTTGCTGAGCTCTGCACCAGAACCCAGAAAAAAATGAGGCACTCACTCTCCCTTTATTACCTATTGTGGTCGATATCGTTAGTTTTTGACGCCCATAATTGCTGTGTATGAGTTTAAAATTGTTAGAGAAATGTGTAAAGACAAGGGACTGTGAGGATTGCAACAAGCAGGGCACTCCCCTACAGAATCATCGACCTCTGCGAACGCAGCCGGGGACTCAGCTGTGGAGCACAACCTAGCCTTGGAGTTTGTGAAACTCTGAGACAAGATC
>NW_025185443.1:0-2844 GCF_004010195.1 Chiloscyllium plagiosum | reverse complement strand
TCCCCAACGTCCTTATGTTCCACTACACTCCTTGAGACCCTCTCATTTATCATTAAACTCCTACCACTACACTCCTTAAGACCCTCTCATTTATCATTAAACTCCTACCGGGATTTGACTTTCCAAAATGCAAGACGTCACAATTATCTATATTAAACTCCATTTGCTATTTCTCAGCCCACTTCCCCAGCTGATAAAGGTACTGCTGCAATTTCTGATAATATTCTTCATTGTAAATGATATCTCCTAATTTAGTGTCATCTGCAAAATTACTAACGTTGCGTTGTGCACTTTGGTCCAAATCATTGGTATAGATAACAAACAGCAATGGGCCCAGGACCGACCACTGAGGCACTCCACTAGTCACAGGCCTCCAGTCCGACAAGCATACCCCCTCCATAGCCAGTTGCTTCATAATGTCAAGACAATTGTGTCGTCAATTTGCCATTTTACATTGGAGTCCATTCGATCTAACCTACTAGAGCGGCCTACCATGTGGGACCTTATCAAAGATCTTACTGAAATATAGACTATGTCCACCACCCTGCTTTCGTCAACCTTCCTGGTCACTTCCTCAAAAAACTCTATCGAAATTTGGAAGGCATGATCTACCACGCACAAAGCTATGCCGACTGCTCCAAGTCAAACTCTGTCTTTCCAAATGCATGCATATCCTATATCTCCGAAACTTCTCAAGTTGTTTCCGAAATAGATGTGAAGCTTACTGGTCTATATTTCCCAGGCTTTTCTTTGCAGCCCTTCTGAATAAGAGCACAACATTTGCTACTGCCCAGTCTTCCGGGACCTTGGCCCCTGGACTGTCTTCTCTCGCCTCGTTCAGTGCTCTTAGATATATCTGGTCAGGACCAAAAGATTTATCTGACTTTGTGCATTCTAATTTGTCCAACAGCACTTCTACTGTGATATGGACTGTACCAAGATATCACAACTAACCTCTCAAAGTTCACAGGTCTTCATGTCTTTCTTCATGATAAACACAGAGGGGAAATTGAGGACCTCATCCATCTCTTGAGGTTCTACACATGCATGAGATGGAAATGTGTTGCTGGAAAAGCGCAGCAGGTCTGAAGAAGGGCTAATGCCCGAAACGTCGATTCTCCTGTTCCCTGGATGCTGCCTGACCTGCTGCGCTTTTCCAGCAACACATTTCCATCTCTGATCTCCAGCATCTGCAGACCTCACTTTCTCCTCTACACATGCATGCCCATTTTGGATGTTAAGGCGTCCTATCTCTGTCTAGTTGTTATTTTTCTTGACTGTACTGAATTTGGATTCACCCTAATCTGATCAGCCAAGGCTATCTCATACCCCATTTTCACCCTGCTGATTTCCTTCTTCAGTTATCTCCTGTAACCCCTGTGTACCTCCGGAGATTCCCTTGGTTCCAGCTACCTGTACCTGAGCGACGCTTCCTTTTTTTCTGGTCAGAGCCTCAATATCTCTTGTCATTCAGGGTTCTTTATTCCAGCGTCACTTTCCCTTCAACCTCAAAGGAACATATAGACCTTGAACTCGAGCTATCTCACTTTTGAAGCCCTCCCACTTGCCCGGGATCCTTTTACCTGGAAACACCCTACTCCAATCAAGCCCTGCAATCCCCTGTCTAATTCCAACAAAATACGCCCTGCCCCAATTTAGAACTTGAATCTGTGGACCAATTTTGTCCCTACCATAACTATTTTAACATTAATACAGCTCTGTTCATTTTTCCCAAAATGCTCCCCGACTTTACCTCCGTCACCTGTCCTGCCCTATTTCTCAACAGTAGGTCGAGTTTGTCCCTGCCCGAGTAGGACCCTCTACATGCTGCTTGTGGAAGCTTTCCTGAACACACTTAACAAATTACGTTCCACCTAATTTCTTAATCCTCTGGAAGTTCCTGTCTATGTTAGGATAATTAAAATCACCTATTATGACAACCCTATTGCTCCTGCAAGTCTCGCCAGTCTTCCTGCATATTTGTTCTTCTAATTCCCATTGATTATTTGAAGGCGTATAGTTCAACCACTATAACATTACCACCCCCTCTTACTTGTTTGCATCATTTATAAAATCTCATTGGATATTATCTCAGTTATTTCATCTTTAAATACTAGAGTGATACGCGCCGTATGGTATGTAAATTGGTACCAATTGGTATGTAAATTGTTTCCATTTACATCTCTTCCTCGCAGTGACTTTCACATTTTCAGCACTCCTTGTCAAGGCACAGTGGAGATGTGGAGCTGTAAATGGATGGGAGCTGCACATTCTGTCAGTTCCAACATTGGCTGCAAGTTTCCCCACACTGGGCTACGATCTAAAACAGTGTTACTGAACAATTCAACAGCCTAGCTTTATAAATGAATAATCTAGTGTGGACTGCACAGCTCCCCACGCTGGACATTGAGCCCAGGATTATAGAACCAGCATTAGTGTGGGCTGCACAGAGTTTCACTCTGTACAAAGCTGGATTGCATTCAGCAGTACACTAGCCGGATCTACACAGTGTTCCATCCTAATTATGTAATGGATGGTATGGTTATGTGAGTTGGATTGCGAATGTGAGAGAACTAAACATCTGGCAATGACTTTATTTTGTGTTTTAATTCTTGTGAATGGACTCTTCAAATCCTGACTCATCCAGTTAGACCCATCCCTCTGGATGAGTCGTGGTGACTGTTGTTACAGCATCGGTGTCTTTAACATGACCAAAAAATGGAGCAGAGGCTGCAGAGAGGACAGTCTCCGTAAAATGGAATGAGGGAATCGCCATCAGATCAGACGTGGTCTTAGGGAATGGTGGGTCAAGATTGAATGGACCACTAATGCAATTTATTTATA
>NW_025185442.1:0-2844 GCF_004010195.1 Chiloscyllium plagiosum | reverse complement strand
GAGAATAAATGTAGGGAAATTTTGTTATCATTGAGCAGGGGATTAGAGAGATGGCATCTGGAGTATTATGTGCAGTTTTGATCTCTATTTGAGAAAGGTTATATTTGCATCAGAAATGGTTCAAAAAGGTTTGCCCATCTGCCTTAAGGATGAAGGGCCTACATTGTGAGGAAATGTTGAACAGATCAGAACTGTATCTATTGAGTTTAAAGAATGAGAGATAAAGTTATAGAAAATGAGGGACCTTGAAAGGAGGTTTCAGCTCTTGGGAGAGATTAGAAACAGGGAGCAAATTTTAAATATTAAGGGGTTGTGCATTTCAAGTGGACATGAGGATTTTTTTTCTCTCGGAGAGTAATTAGTCTGTGGAATGCTCTTTTCAAGACAGCAGAGGAAGTAAGGTTGTGGAATAGTTTTGGTGCTGAATCAGATTGATTCTTACTTAACAAGGGAGTCAGTTATGATCAAATGAAGAGCAGCCTTAAAAGGCTGCATTGCCTCCTCCTGCTCCCAGTTTGTATGGTCATGTAGGTTGATTTCTAGACAGGCTTATTCTGGATAAAGTCAAAATCTGGATCTATTATTAATGCATTATCCACCAACCCTGGAAAATAGAAGTATGTGGAAAGTATTATTCTGATGTGGGCTAACCTAGCTTTTGATGCAGATGTTCATCGTGTTTTAAGCAGTTACCATGGAAACAATAGGAAAGGCAAAACACGGCTGTCATCAATCAATTTATGGAAATAATGCTTTACTTGGCATTAACTGGCTGTCAGTCATTTCTTATTTGCATACGATGCATCTGTTAGAATAGTGTTCAGAGAAATGCTATAAAGATGCATTGTGTGCTAATTATTTCTAAATTATAGAAAGGTATTCTCCTATTGAATCAAAAGTTGCAACACATTGGAGAAACATTTCGACTGCTTGTTGTTACAAAACCCAAGAAAGTTCAATCCTCTAAATTAAGTTGTGTAAATTGTCTGTACAACAGGGACGTTGATGAGAGAATGGAATTTGTTCTCCTAAAACATTCTTCATTGCTTCTCAATGACATATGAACCCAATGCTCTCCATGATCACCGTACTGAAATGTGCAATTCCTAGTCAATTTCTAGGTATAATTATGAGAGCTCTGTCTTTTTTTCCAAGAATGTGGAAATGCTTTGTGATGCTGGTGAGAAATCTAATCTTAGAATATGGCTGCTTTTCAAGAAATGAATTGCTTCCCTTTAAACAACTTTAACAATACGTTGACAGGAATGTTATCCAAATTCACCAAACACTAGAGATGCAAGAGTGTGGTGCTGGGAAAGCACAGCAGGTCAGGCAGCATCCGAGGAGCAGGAAAATCGACGTTTCAGGCAAAAGCCCTTCATCAGGAATGGGGCTGGGAGCCGAGTATCTCACCACCTCCAAGGCTCCTAGCCTCATTCCTGATGAAGGGCTTTTGTCCAAAATGTCGATTCTCCTGCTCCTCGGATGGTGCCTGCTGTGCTTTCCCAGCACCACACTCTCGACTCTAATCTCCACCATCTGCAGTATTCACTTTTGACTAGAGATACAATGCATAAAGAGGCTATTAAGCTTTTCATGCCTGTTTGAAAAGAAAACTACATGATCTTTTCCCAATTCCTTCTTTTTCCCTTTGATCGGAAAACATATCCCTAATTATAAAGTATTGAAATGAATTTGTTTGAGATCTGTTTTCAGAATGGCCCCTCAGAAACATTCTCCACTTGCTCCATTCCTTTTTCCAGAACTTCTTCTTACCTCCTTGAATAGGAAACATGTTGATCAAAAAGTGTTTCTTCTGTACGTTTCAGATAGTCCTGCCCCATGGTCTGTTACTATTGCCATTTACATTGCTATGTTCCAATCCAAAACTGAAGCTCCCATAGTTCTTCCATCAAACATTTGAAGAGTAGTGAATAACTGGTTAAAAATGACTAATCATTGCAGCATAGTGATTTCAATACTTATAATAAAGTACAGAACATTTAGTACTTGGCTGCTGATGTGCTGACCCATGCAAAAATGTGAAGGTGAATTCCAGTCTCAACACAACTATGGAATTCCAAAAGTTTACTTAAAAGTTCAATTCATTTTCAGCAAATATTTATTAAAGAAGAAATTAGCTTTCTGAGTAAATGTTGTCATCAATAGGCATGCAGTCATGCTAACTGCTTAAGTTAACTTCAGTTTGAAATTGGCAGCAAAAAATTGCACCAGGATCTATTTGTACAATCAGCACTTTAAAACAATGCACTTCACGTTGGATCATTTTCACTGAGACTCTTAACTGGAGTGAAATTCATCAGGCAAACGGGAAGATCATAAAATATGGCTGCATATATGTGCGTGTCGCAAACACAGCTGCACACTGGAGTAGTTAACACATCAGTCTATTTGTGACTATAATCTACTGAAATGTGCTGCTTACAAACTGATCGACATTCCTCTTTAAATGGAAGTTTATTTCAGTGTAAACATTTCCAGGATGATTAGGGTTGTTTGTGTAACATTTCGTGGATTAACCTTTCCTGAAATTTCATGTGATCCAAATAAGTGGGACAGCTACTAAATTGATATGCTTCCTTGCATATAAAGTATGATAGAAGTATTTGTCGAGAAGTATTTATTATCTATAACCACGCGAACTTGTTTGAATCTCTTCCTTGTTTACTGCACAGACAATGTGTTCGCTGCGTAAGCTGCTGGCACATGGTGCAATGTGAAATTGACATGAAGCACTGCTGTACAGCAAGATGTGCGCCCCCTAGGCAGGGGCCTGCTGACCAGCAAGGCAAATTGGTAAAAACAATGACTGCAGATGCTGGA
>NW_025185441.1:1809-2844 GCF_004010195.1 Chiloscyllium plagiosum | reverse complement strand
TACATCTCTATGACTATGACTCCAAGACCCTATATGATGGGTGACTAAGGCTATGGGGACTTTTCTGCTATAAATTACAACCATTTTTTCAGGATGTTTTCTCTAATTATGATGATTGTTCAAAGTTCCTCTTTTTCTATAATCTCAGCATTACCTATTACTATTTGGATATTCTGCAGTGAAAGCTGAGGCAAATATTAACTTTGTGTCTCTGTTATTTCTGTGTTCCCACTATTAACTCCCCGGTCTCATCCTGCAAGGGACCAGTATTTATTTTAGATGGCTATGCAGACAATTTCACCCTGGGTGGAGGAAAACTGCTTCATGCAGGTCAACACGTCTGCTCCATCCGTTTCGTTTTGTTTCCCATTTGTGCTTCCTTAATTTACCTTTAGTGATGTCCTGAACTCCCGGCCACAGCGCAGACTTTGCGTGGCATCCTCCCAACCCAGCATGCTTGTCTCTCGGCCCGGTGTGTCTGTCTCCCGGCCTGGCGTGGCGGTCTCTCGTCCTGGCGTGGCAGCCCTTGGTCCTGGCGTGGCGGTCTCTCGTCCTGGCGTGGCGGTCTCTCGGTGCGGCGTGGTGGTCTCTCGTCCTGGCATGGCGGTCTCTCGTCCTGGCATGGCGGTCTCTCGGTCTTGCGTAGCAGTCTCTCGGCCAAGTGTGGCGGTCTCTCGTCCTGGCATGGCGGTCTCTCGTCCTGGCGTGGCGGTCTCTCGTCCTGGCATGGCGGTCTCTCGGTCTTGCGTAGCAGTCTCTCGTCCTGGCGTGGCGGTCTCTCGTCCTGGCGTGGCGGTCTCTCGTCCTGGCGTGGCGGTCTCTCGGTCTTGCGTAGCAGTCTCTCGGCCTGGCGTGGCGGTCTCTCGGCCCGGTGTGGTGGTCTCTCGGCCCGGTGTGGCGGTCTCTCGACCCGGTGTGGCGGTCTCCCGGCCTGGCGTGGCGGTCTCTCGTCCTGGCGTGGCAGCCCTTGGTCCTGGCGTGGCGGTCTCTCGTCCTGGCGTGGCGGTCTCTCGGTGCGGCGTGGTGGTCTCTCGT
>NW_025185441.1:0-1672 GCF_004010195.1 Chiloscyllium plagiosum | reverse complement strand
GCGGTCTCTCGGCCCGGTGTGGTGGTCTCTCGGCCCGGTGTGGTGGTCTCTCGGCCCGGTGTGGTGGTCTCTCGGCCCGGTGTGGTGGTCTCTCGGCCCGGTGTGGTGGTCTCTCGGCCCGGTGTGGTGGTCTCTCGGCCCGGTGTGGTGGTCTCTCGGCCCGGTGTGGTGGTCTCTCGGCCCGGTGTGGTGGTCTCTCGGCCCGGTGTGGTGGTCTCTCGGCCCGGTGTGGTGGTCTCTCGGCCCGGTGTGGTGGTCTCTCGGCCCGGTGTGGTGGTCTCTCGGCCCGGTGTGGTGGTCTCTCGGCCCGGTGTGGTGGTCTCTCGGCCCGGTGTGGTGGTCTCTCGGCCCGGTGTGGTGGTCTCTCGGCCCGGTGTGGTGGTCTCTCGGCCCGGTGTGGTGGTCTCTCGGCCCGGTGTGGTGGTCTCTCGGCCCGGTGTGGTGGTCTCTCAGCCCGGTGTGGTATCCTCTCGGCCCGGTGTGGTGGTCTCTCGGCCCGGTGTGGTATCCTCTCGGCCCGGTGTGGCGGTTTCTCGGCACAGTTTGGCGGTCTCTCGGCCCGGTGTGGTGGTCTCTCGGTCCAGTGTGGTGGTCTCTCGGCCCGGTGTGGCGGTCTTTCGGCCCGGTGTGGCGGTCTCTCGGCCCGGTGTAGCGGTCTCTCGGCCCGGTGTGGTGGTCTCTCGGCCCGGTGTGGCGGTTTCTCGGCACAGTGTGGCGGTCTCTCGGCCCGGTGTGGCGGTCTCTTGGCCCGGTGTGGTGTTCTCTCGGCCCGGTGTGGCGGTCTCTCGGCCCGGTGTGGCGGTCTCTCGGCCCGGTGTGGCGGTCTCTCGGCCCAGTGTGGCGTCTCTCGGCCCGGTGTGGCGGTCTCTCGGCCCGGTGTGGTGGTCTCTCGGCCCGGTGTGGCGGTCTCTCGGCCCGGTGTGGCGGACTCTCGGCCCGGTGTGGCGGTCTCTCGGCCCGGTGTGGTGGTCTCTCGGTGCAGTGTGGCGGTCTCTCGGCCCGGTGTGGCGGTCTCTCGGTCCAGTGTGGTGGTCTCTCGGCCCGGTGTGGTGGTCTCTCGGCCCGGTGTGACGGTCTCTCGGCCCGGTGTGGCGGTCTCTCGGCCCGGTGTGGCGGTCTCTCGGCCCGGTGTGGCGTCTCTCGGCCCGGTGTGGTGGTCTCTCGGCCCGGTGTGGTGGTCTCTCGGCCCGGTGTGGCGGTCTCTCGGCCCGGTGTGGCGGTCTCTCGGCCCGGTGTGGTGGTCTCTCGGCCCGGTGTGGCGGTCTCTCGGCCCGGCGTGGCGGTTTCTCGGCACAGTGTGGCGGTCAGCATGACCTCAGGCTGCTCTTCTGGCCTTGAGTTTAAGGCCGACACGGTCTGGAGACTAGGTGCTGGCATGGACTGGGTTGGAAGGACTGTTATTCTGAACTTATATTTCTTCATTTTTCTAACTTTGGTTTGCCTAAAAAATATGTGTTTATAAATCTGTAGATAGGTTCCTTTGTACCGAAGATGGCACTGTAAGTGGTGACTTGTAAACTTGTCACCACACTCACTTGAGTACACGTGAGAATAAAGCTAATTCTAACAAACAATTCTCTTCATTTTTTTATACACTTATAGAAGCTTTCACTACCTGCTTTTATACTTGCTTTGTTTTTTTTGTAATTTATTTTTGCTCTTTTTACATCTT
>NW_025185440.1:0-2844 GCF_004010195.1 Chiloscyllium plagiosum | reverse complement strand
ATTCGCAGAACACACTAAGTCGATGGAGCTGTATACAGTGCCGAAGTCTGCTGCAGGTTACAGACGGACATTAATAATCTGTAGATCGGGGCTCAGAGGTGGCATATGGAGGTTATTGCGGAAAAGTGTGAGTTTATTTACTTTGGAATGAACAACAAGAATAAAATTTTCTGGGCTAATTGTAATATTCTTGGAAGTTTAGATGAGCAGAGCGATCTCGGCGTCCATGTATATAAAACTATGAAAGTTAACACACACGTTGATGGATTTGTTTGCAATGAGCACAGTGTGTTAGTTTTTAGTGGGAGAGGGATTGATTTTCAGGGCCAAACGATCCCTTTGCAGCTCCAGAAATTTGTCTGGTATGGCCAAACTTATCGACTTGCGTGCTTTTCTGGTCACCACATTATAGGACGGATGTGAAAGCATTGGAAAGGTTGCAGACGAGATTTCCTCGGATGTTGCCTTCTGTCAAGGGAAGGTCTTACGAGGAAAGGCTGAGGGACTGGAAGCTGTTTTTGATTGAGATAAGAATTTTGAGAGGTGAATTAATAGAGACATAAAAGATAATAAGAGGTTTGCTTTAAGGTGGACAGTGAAGGGCTTTTTCTTCAAATGATGATGGTTGGCACAATGGCACCTCGATATAATTTGAGTGTGATTGATGCCGAGGTCGATTCCTTTCTCAGAGAGCAGTAAGGGTGCAGATCGCCTTGCCTTCAGCAGTTGAAGACTCACCAACATTCAGGGCAATTAAATGATCATTGGATACATTTAAGGCTTATAATGCCAAAATGCTGGTCAGATGGACTTCAGATTGGAATCACAGGTTTGTGCAACATTAGTGCCAAAAGCACTTTATTGCGGTGTAATATTCCGTGGTTGAACTGTTCTTCAGCTTGAAGTTGCAAACAAACACGTGGCGAGAACCCAATGCGCAATTTTGACAGTGCATGTACTGCCATTCTGTAATGCAACTACAGCAAGCTAACGAATTACACCGCTGGATCTGCCGTCTAATGATGACAAACGTCTCCTGATCTTACCACTGGGACCCTCAATCCAATTACTCATTTTTTTTCTGTGGACCTGAAATGAAACACAGTGCAGAGGAGGTTATACTGATAATGAATCACCGATTATGAAGCATCAACTTCAGGAATATGGCACAGAAAATGTGGCGAAAATCGATTTTATTGAATACTGCGTACGTTTTCCGTGGCTTCCTGCTTTGATCACAGGAAATGTTATGTCCCCACTGTAATGGGATTTTCCTTCTATTGGCGTCAATTCGTCAGAGGATTCGATTCAACTTCCTTTGGCATGTTCATATGACACATCCACTCACACTGCACGCAACATCAACAATGTTCAGCATACTACATCCAAGAGCATGTGGCATAGTTTTCATAAAGAGTGAAGTTTGGATAATATTATGCAAAGGCAAATTGAAATTCAGTTTAATTAGTAAAGTCGCAAGAATCCAGAGTAAGATTCAAAATGTCAGAAATTCACGTTCATTACCTTGGGCAGAATTCCAGCCCAGAAAAGGGGAAATCTGCCCCTGATTCCATGCAATTGCTTGCTCCATGTGTCCACTTGGAAACCTATGTGAAGGAACGTTCAGCCTGAAAGGGGAACATGTGAGAATCCTCCGCTGTCTGATCTAAATCTGAAACAAGAGCTGTCTATTCCAGCTGGAAGGGAATCGAGGTGGAGATGAGACCAAAATATTACTTGGCATTTAATTCATATTGTCCTCATTGTGATTATTTAAAAACCTGGGCCAGAAATGGCACAGACACAAAGGAGCAGAAGGAGGCCATTCTTAACACCGATCCTGCCCCGCCACGTCATTCGATATCATCATGGCTGACATAACAATGTTGAGTCTTTTTCCAGCCCATCCACGTCATCGTGTTGCCGAGTGGCTAACAGATATTTTTCGGCCTCTATCATAAATAGACATCGAAAATATAAATCTGTGAGAGGAAAATGTTCCGTTTCGAGACAGTTGGGTTTATGCACGAATCTTACTGGTTTTGCAGATGAGCAGCCGAGTCTGGTCTGACCACTTTGCAATGCATAAATTAAAACTCCACTTTGATGGGATTCGAACCCACAATCATTGAATAGCAGCTTGTACAAAGTTGTAGAAGTCCAACGCGCTTTCCATTGCGCCACAGAGCGGCGCATGCAGTGAGCTTTTAGCACACAAGTTTGCCTTTGACGCATTGCGTTCAGGACACCTATCTCGCGCCTGTCTGTCCTCGTCACACTTTCCGGTACCTGGTCCTTATCCACTCGTGCTCTGGCTCATCAAATGTTCGGTTACAGACTGCTGAAACGTTCTCATGATACTTAGCTTTACCACATGTTCAGATAATGATTTCCAGATAATCAATACTCTATAGGTGAAAGCATTCTTCCTAAATCTAATCCTTGTCTCCTGTCTTTCATTTATGTCACTCTGTCCCTTCCCAATACAGGCTTATCCCTGTCACACATATCTATCCTCTTCATAAAATGAGCACGTTAATCGGTTTCTCATTCAGCCTTCTCTGCGCTTAGATAAACATCCCCAGCCTAACTCGTGTACCTTCACAATAGGAGTGATTAAGCCCTTGCCATTCTTTTCAACGCCAGTGAAATTCTCCTCCTGCAATCAGACGCTTCCAGCAGTCTGGCGATAACAACGGAAAAGCAAAGTTCTCAGAAGAAAAGCCAAAAGGTCTGAACAAAATCAGCAGCTCTTGTCCATCTCTGATGAGAAAGGAAAGTTACCGTTTCGAGTCCAATGATCCGTCTTCAGAAATGATGGGAAGGGCGGGTGGACGAAGAATG
>NW_025185439.1:0-2844 GCF_004010195.1 Chiloscyllium plagiosum | reverse complement strand
CAGTCCAACACCAGCATCTCCAAATCATGAAATATCCTGGTTATATATATTTATTTAACCAGCGAGAACAGTGTCAGTGCCCTAACCTGAGGAGACTCTAAATCTCCTGATTATTTATATTTATTTAACCAGCCAACACAGAGTCAGTGTCCTGAATTGAGGAGACTCTAAATTTTCTGGTTTTATATACACATATATATTTAACCAGCCAGCACAGAGTCAGTGCCCTAAACTGTGGAGATTTTAAATCTCCTAGATATATATGTTTAGTTAACCAGCCAGCACAGAGTCAGTGTCCTATATTGTGGGCGGAACGGTGACACAGTGGTTAGCACTGCTGCCTCACAGCGCCAGAAACCCGAGTTCAATTCCCGACCTGGGCGACTGACTGTGTGGAGTTTGCACATTCTCCCCGTGTCTGTGTGGGTTTCCTCCGGGTGCTCCAGTTTCCTCCCACAGTCCAAACATTTGCAGGTCAGGTGAATTGGCCATGCTAAAGTGCCCATAGTGTTAGGTTTCCCCACTGTAAGTAATCTGATGAGGAGACTCTAAATCTCCTTGTTATATATATTTAATCAGCCAGCACAGAATCAGTGTCCTAAACTGAGGAGACACCAAATCTTCTGGTTATATATATTTACCCAGCCAGACTAGGGTCAGTGCGCCACACTGAGGAGACTCTAAACCTCTCGGTTATATAAATTTATTTAACCAACCAGCACAGTCTCAGTGTCCTATAATGAGGACACTCTAAATCTCCCGGTTATATATATTTATTTAATCAACCAGCAAAGAATCAGACTCTAAATCTCCTGGTTACCTGTATTTAACCAGCTTGCACAGAGTCAGTGCCCTAAACTGTGGATACTCAAAATCTCCTGCTTATATGTATCAAATCAGCCAGCACAGAGTCAGTGCCCTAAACTGAGGAGATTCTAAACCTTCTGGTTATAGACATTTATTTAACCAGCCAGCCCAGAGTCAGTACCCCAAACTGCAGAGACTCTAAATATCCTGGTTATATACATTTTAACCAGCCACCACACAGTCATTGCCTTAAAATGAGTAGACTCTATATCTCCTGGTTATGTATATGCATTTATTCATCCAGCACATCGTCTGAGCCCTAAACTGAGAAGACTCCAATTCCAGTACTTATATATATTTATTTAACACGCCAGCCCACAGTCAGTGCCCACAACAGAGGAAACTCTATATTTCCTGGTTATATATATTTAAATAGACAGCACAGAGTTAGTGCCCTTAACTGAGGAGACACTAAATCTCCTGGTTAAATATATTTATTTAACCAGCCAGCATATATTCAGTGCCCTAAAATGGGCAGATTCTAAATCTCCTGGTTATAGACATTTGTTTAATCAGACAGCACAGAATCAGTGCTCTGAACTGAGGAGACTCTAAATCTCTTGATTATATATATTTATTTAACCAGACAGCATAGATTCAGTGCCCTATAATGAGCTGACTCTCAATATCCTGGTTATAAATATTTATTTAAGCAGCCGGCACAGAGTCATTGCCCCGTAAAGAGCAGACTCAAAATCTCCTGGTCATATACATGTATTTAAACTTAAAGCACTGATTCAGTGCCCTTTACTGAGGAGGCTCTCAATCTCCTGGTTATATATATTTATTTAATCAGCCAGCACAGAGTAAGTGCACTAAACTGTAGAGATTTTAAATCTTCTGGATATATATGTTTACTTAACCAGCGAGCACAGAATCAGTGCCCTAAACTGAGAAGACTCTAACATTCCTGGTTATATATATATATATTAAAAAATACAGCACAGAGTCAGTGTCCTTCACTGAGGAGACTCGAAATCTCATGGTTTTATATATTTATTTAACCAGCCCGCACAGAGTCTGTGCCCTAAACTGTGGAGAGTTTAAATCTCCTGGATACATGTGTTTATTTAACTAGCCAGCACAGAGTCAGTGTCTTATCTGAGGAGTCTCAAAATCTCCTGTATTTTTATATTTAACCAGCCAGTACAGTGTCAGTGCCCTAAACTGAGGAGACACTAAATCTCCTGATTACATATTTATTTTAACCAGCCACCACAGAGATAGTGCCCTAAACTGAGGAGACTCTAAATCTTCTGGTTATGTGCATTTATCCAGCGAGCCCAGATTCAATGCCCCAAACTGAGGAGACTCTAAAGATCCTGGATAAAAACTGGTAAGCAACCATCACACAGTCAGTGCACTAAACTGAGGGAAATCTAAATATCTTGGTTATATATAATTAACCAGCTAGCACAGAGTCAGATTCCGAAACTGAAGAGTCTCTAAATCTCCTGGTTATATATATTTAAACAGCAGGCACAAAATTAGTTCCCTTAACTGAGGAGACTGGTTATAATCTACTGGTTATATATATATCTATTTGACCAGACAGCACCAGAATCAGTGCCCTATAATGAACAGACTCTAAATCTCCTGTTATATATACATATCATCCAGCACAGAATCATTGCACTAAAATGAGGACACTCTAAATCTCCTGGTCATATATATTTCAAAAGGCAGCACAGAGACAGAGCCCTAAACTGAGGAGACTCTAAATCTTCTAGTTATGTATATCTATTTAACCAGCGAGCACAGTGACCTAAACTGTGGAGATTTTAAGTCTCCTGGATATATATGTTTATTTAACCAGCCAGCATAGAGTCAGTGCCTTATCTGAGGAGACTCTAAGTCTCCTGGATAGGTGCATTTATCCAGACAGCCCAGAGTTAACGCCCCAACTGAGGAGACTCTAAATATCCGGGTTATAGAAATTGTAAGCAGCCACCACACAGTCAATGCCCTAAATTATAA
>NW_025185438.1:0-2844 GCF_004010195.1 Chiloscyllium plagiosum | reverse complement strand
TTCCTGCTGACTCTCGATAATCCTTCATTGACTAAGTGTCCACTCACTCTGCAAAAGTGAATTACACAGTTTGAAACCCCTTTGAAAGAAGAAATTTCCCCTCACATCTGTTTAAATCTACTCTGCCTTATCCAAAAACTCTTATCTCTTGTTCAGGGTTCCTCCAAAGGAGAGAATATCGACTCTCAAGTATATTGTCAATCACCTTTCGCTTCTAACAGACCTCAATGAGAGTTCCTCTAATCCTTGTAAACTCTGGAGAGTGTAGGCCTGAACGGCTCAATCTTTTCTCATAAGACAAACTCGTCATCTCCGAAATCGGTCGAGTGAATCACTTGTGAACTGCCTGCAATGTAACTACGTCTCTCCTCTGGTCAGGGTACAAAAACTGTACATGGTACTGCCATTGCGGTTTCACTGATGGCTTATATTTTTTGCAGCAACACTTCCTTACTTTTGCACTCTCCTCGTTTAAAAAAACAACCGTTGAAATAGCACTTGCCTGTCTCCCTAACTGTTGCATCTGCGTCCCAGTCTTCTGCGATACGCATGTGGAACCCCATATCAATTTGCAATTAAGCAGTTGGAAGTTTCTCTCCATTCAAATAAAAAGTTGTCCTTCTGTTCCTCTGACCAAAATTGATAATTTCATTATTATCCATAGGCGATTTGACCTGCCAAATGTTAGCCCATTGAACAAACCTATCCATATCCATTTGTAAGTTTCACGCATTCTCACTGCAACCTATTTTTCCACCTATATTAGTGTCATGCGAAAATTTTGCTTTGACATTTTCTATCTCCTAATGCAAGTAGTGATGCAGATTGCAAATAGTTGGGACTTAAAATCTGAACTCTAGGGCACCCCACAAGGCCTCAACCAGAAAACGACACATACATTCTTTCTCACCAAATTTTGTTGGTTCAGCCATCCTCGATCCAAGCTAATAAATTATTCCAAACCCCATATGCACTTATTTTATGAATGAACCTTTTGTGTGGAACCTTACTTTATACCTTCTGGAAGAGCAGATATGCTACATCTTCTGTTTCTCCATTATCTACCTTGCATGTCACATCTTTAAAGTAATCGAGCAAATAGCTCAAACATGATTCAACGTTCAAGGAACCATATTGACTTCAATATATTGTGATTTGACATTGCAAATCTACTGTTATTAATTCAGTAATGATGGTTTTCTTACAATTTGCCTGAAACCCCAATAGTCTTATTCACTGCTTTTTAATTTCCTAGTGAAGATGATTAATCTAACTTCTTTTCTTTATATAGCTTCTACGTTTATTTTCTAATTACTGTGTGAAGGAGACAGAGCATTAATAGATTTGTTCTAACTGCTGTGCGTGAGAGGCATGAATGCTAAATGGATTCATTAATAAATTCTTTGGGCTGCATGTCCTCCTGGTGTTTCTATATTATGGTCTGAATAGCCTGAATATCTTGATCCTGCACGTGAGTAAGAGACTCAAGATCTGCTTGTCCACCCCCTGTTGATTGCATTAGAGGCCTGAAGACTTATGAAATCTTTCTGTTGCTATGTAACAGTTTGAGGGGCTGAAGGATCTCCTCGTATTCCTCAATAGAAGGCTCAAGTTACTGACCAGTCTCCTTCTGTATTCCTGAAGTGGGTTTCAGGGAGCGCTTTGTCTTCTCCTGTTCACAATCACAGACAGGTGTCTGAATTACCTCTTCCTTTCCCCTAACATGTCTGAAAGAGTTTAATAACCTTTCCTAATTATTGGCTCAATGGTTTGGATGACTGCACCTTATTCAGGTCTCACAATGTCCAGTCACTTTGTGGCCTCTTCCTGGTCCGATGATACGGACTTTAGGAGGTTCAATGGCCTGATCCTGTTGGTATCAAGAGTGGGTTGCTGGGAAAGCACAGTTGTTCAGGCAGCACCCGAGGAGCAGGAGAATCGATGTTTTGGGTATAAACCCTTCATACGGAAAGGTCAATGGACTGATCCTGATGATATGTAACAGGATAATGGTGCACCATGGCATAATCTGTGTCCAGTATTATAGTTTGAGGGGCTGATTGCCCTCCTCCTGGAGCTGTATATTAGACTGCAGGGGTTGAAAGGCCTCATACTGTTCTGGTGTAAGATGTTCGAGGGCCAGAATAAATGTATGTATCAGCCTGGTGAAACAGAATGAAATCCTCCGTTTGCAATGTAATTGGCTTCTGATGGTGATTTCTCCCGGTATTCTGTATAGAAATAAGGTAATCTCTTTCCAACGATTTGTAGCTCGGATTGTGGATGAGGTCATAGATTTGTTCGACGAGCTGGTGTGGGTTTCTACAGACGTTTCCCCTGCCTCTCTACATGACATCATCAGTGCATCTTCAAAACAGTGTTGGTGCTCTGTCCCAACTGGTATTTATGTGCCTCTGGTTTTAGGTACTTGCTGTTCTGCATCTTGTGGTTTGTGTATGGGGTCCAGTTCAATGTATTTATTGATTGAGGTCTGGTTGGAGTGCCATGCTTTCAGTAATTCTCGCATATCTCTACACTGCCTGTATGAAGATGCTTATATTGTCCAGGTTGAATTTATGCCCTTCATTGTCTGTGTGTTTGGAAATGAGAGTATACTGGTCGTGTCTGGCAGTGGTGAGCAGGTGCTTGTGCACTCGTATTGTCAGTTTTCTTCCTGTTTGTCCTATGTAGTGTTTTGCACAGTCTTTGCAGGGTATCTTGTGGATACCTTTTGTTCTGTAGGATGTGGGTGTCGTATCTTTAACCTTTGTGAGGATCTGGTGGAAAGGTGTTTACCATTTTCTGCGCCATTGACGTTCATCAGGGGTCTAAATAATCCATAGT
>NW_025185437.1:0-2844 GCF_004010195.1 Chiloscyllium plagiosum | reverse complement strand
TGAACTCCAGTCATCAATCCCTCTGGGGCCGGGACGGAG
This sequence comes from Chiloscyllium plagiosum, assembly GCF_004010195.1. NCBI lineage: Eukaryota > Metazoa > Chordata > Chondrichthyes > Orectolobiformes > Hemiscylliidae > Chiloscyllium > Chiloscyllium plagiosum. The sequence continues at coordinate 2,805 of NW_025185437.1, read as the reverse complement.
TGAGGGAACAGGGACAATTGTAGAAGAGTCAATAAGGAGTAAAGCAAGATGGAGAGAGTGTGTTGGAAAGGGGTTAGAGGAGGAAATATACTTTGTGCCACTCAGTACAGACATTGTCTACGTGAATCGCAAAATGAATAAAAAACACACTGTGAAAACAATAATATCACAGGGGACATTTTCACAATGGTGTGATAAGTATCCCGGTTCGAAAGCTGTTGTCCCTCGCTCCCTCCCTCTCTCACTCTCCGCATTTCTACAGATTGAACCAGTTAGATCCGAGCAGGGCCCCAGTTCATTTGTTCTGTTCAGGGACAGTGAAACAGCTGCCCTCTAGTGGCTATAGAGTGCTGGTACCGCAGCTGAGAACCACACGTCAAGTCCCGGGCCATGAGCATCTGAACGAAACAGCAACCATTCCGTTGGATTCCAGTGGGAATGAATATTCGGTTGTTCCGGCCTGGTTCCCCAGTCAGTCAGTCAGGCCATGGCTGACCTAGAACACATTCCCCCTTAATTCTGTAACCCTCACCATCCTGAGCGAATGAACATTGATCCCCGACCTTGGTAGCTTTTTCAGATTGAAAGTTCCAGATTTCCCCCACTCTTTGTCAGAAAGAGTTCCTCCTGAAATCATTCCCAATTCTAATTTTAATCATCATCTTGTTTTGGACTCTGTCATTGGAGAATACAGTTTACATAAACAGTGTTAATCATTTCCAGGGAACAGCCTCGCTTTTGCAACTTGTTCTCTCTAATTAACAGTTTCTGATCTGAAGGTGACATGGCAGGCTGGATACTGAGAGGATGGTTCCTGTTCCAGGGCAGGTGAGAACTGGAGGGCTGGTTTAAGACAAAGCAGTCTCCCGTTTAAAAGGAAGGAGGGATTTTCTTGCTGAGGGTTGACAGTTTGTGGAATTCTCTTCTCTACATGGGAATGGAGGTTGGGTCATTGAGTTTAGTCATGGCTGAGATAGGCAGGTTTTTGATGAACAAGGCAGTTAAGGATAATGGGTGGGGGAGGGAGGCAGAAAATGCAGCTGAGACCATAACCAGATGAGCAGTGATCTTCTTCATTGGCACAGCAGCTTCCAAGAAGCCTGCTCATGGGTCCTATGTTCTGGCAGAGGCTGCAGCAATCCTGGACCCCCATTGTTCCTTTGTCACTCACTGACAGAAATATAATTTCAAAACAAACATTATTTTCTTTAACAAGACCAAGTCAGTTATGGTTGCTGTCGTTTTCTCAGTTCTCTTTCCTTCTCAGCAGGGCTTTAGAAACATGTGTTTTGTGTTACATTGGAGAAGAGACAGACACAGACAGAGTGAGGCCTCAAAGAACACAGAGAGCTTTCACTCTGCACAGCAAGGCTGTCACGGGAAACATCTGGTGAAAGGTTTGGAAGGAGGTGAAGAGGAGAGACGCATGGGAAAAGAGACCTGACAGTGCAAACTAAAAACACTTCACATGTTGCCATCATTTAATGAATTAATTTGAGAGGATTAGAGACCCATAACAGTTAGAGTGTGGTGGACCAGAGGCTCAAAGGCAGACAGCAAAGAGCTGCATTATTCCTTCTTGGGGCATTAATGTCATTGACAAGCCTCATAGTTATTGCCCATCTCCAGCTGCTCGCACTGAGTTCTTTGCTGCACCAGATCATGGGGCCGTAAAGAATGAATCACATCACTGTGGGACTGGAGTCACAGACCGGGTGATGACTGGGATCCCTTGCCTAAAGAACATCCTTGAACATGACATTGAGTTTCATGGTTTTTGTTTGTACCCATCCCAGCACCTTCCTTCCCAGAGTGGGAAGGCCACGTTGGGTTTGGTGCTGGGTAATCAAACTGGCCAGCTGTTAGATTCGGAGGTAGGTGAGCACTTTGATGATAGTGAACAAAATTTGGTTTTGTTTACTTGAGCAATGGAAAGGGATTGGTATATATTGCAGGGCAAAGGTTATTGGTGGAGGAAAGGCTACTATGATGCGATTAGGCAAGATTTAGGATGAATAGGATGGGGGAAGGAAACTGCAAGCACAACTGAAATGTGGAGTTTATTCAAGGAACAGCTACTGCACGTCCTTGATAAGTGTGTACCTGTCAGGCAGGGAGGAAGTGGTTGAGCGAGGGAGCTGTGGTTTACTAAAGAAGTTGAATCTTTTGTCAAGAGGAAGAAGGAGGCTATGTTAGGGTGAGACCTGAAGGCTCAGTTAGAGCGCTTGAGAGTTACAAGTTAGCCAGGAAAGAGAGAGCTAAGAACAGCCAGGAGGGGACATGAGATGTTGTTGGTGGATAGGATTAAGGATAATCTGAAAGCTTTGTATCGGTATATCAGGAATAAAAGAATGACTAGGGAAAGATGAGAGCCGATCAAAGAGAGTAGTAGAAAGTTGTGTGTGGAGTCCGCAGACATGGTAAAGTGCAAATGAATATTTTTCCTCAGTATTCACACTGGAAAAAGACAACGTTGTCAAGGAGAATACTGAGGTCCAGGCTACTAGACTGATGGGATTGACATTCACAAGGAGGAGGTGTAGCAATTCTGGAAAGTGTGAAAATAGATAAGTTCCCTGGGCCGGATGGGATTTGTCCTGGGATTCTCTGGGAAGCCAGGAGGAGATTACAGAGACTTTACCTTAGATCTTAATGTTGTCATTGTATGTCGGAATAGTGCCAGAAGACTGGAGGATAGCAAATGTTGTCCCCTTGTTTAAGAAGGGGAGTAGAGACAACCCTGGTAATTATCGGCCAGTGAGCCTTACTTCAGTTGTGGATAAAGTGTTGGAGAAGGTTAGAAGA
>NW_025185436.1:0-2844 GCF_004010195.1 Chiloscyllium plagiosum | reverse complement strand
TGGTGTGTCAGTTGAAGGTAAGCATGTATAATACCCTCTTCCCTACCCTGTGGACCTGCGACTCCACTTTCAAAGAACTATGTGCCTGCAACCTGGGTTTCTCTGTTGGAAAACACTGCCCAGGGCCCAACGGTAACTGTGCAAATCCTGCGTTGGTTTGTCGAACAAAGTGCAACATTGTTGTGGTTCTTTTCGCTGAGCTGGGAATTTGTGTTGCAGAGCTTTCGTCCCCTGTCAAGGGGTTTCCTAAGTGCTTGGGCACCTCCTGTGAAGCGCTTCTGTGTTGTTTCCTCGGAACTTATAGTCATTTGTCCTAGCCGCTTCCGGTTGTCAGTTCTAGCTGTCCGCTGCAGTGGCCGGTATATTAGGTCCAGGTCAATGTGCTTATTGATTGAATCTGTGGATGAGTGCCATGCCTCTAGGAATTTCCTGGCTGTTCTCTGTGTGGCTTGTCCGATAATAGCAGTTTTATAGGACTACTTTTATCGGACAAGCCAAACAGATAACAGCCAGGGAATTCCTAGAAGAATGGCACTCATCTACAGATTCTATCAACGAACACATCGACCTGGATCCAATATACAGGCCACTGCAGCGCACAGCTAGAAGTGACAACCGGAAGCGACAGGGAAAAATCACTTTATGTGGCGAGGAAACATCACAGAAGCGCTTCAAGGAGGCGCCCAAACACTGAGGATGTCACCTAGACAGAGGACGAAACGTCTGCAACACAAATTCCCAGCTCGGTGAACAGAACCACAACAACGAGCACCCGAGCTATAAATTTTCTCACAAACTTTGAAAATGCAACATTTCACATTTAACAGAAAGAAGCTCCATCTGCCATTCCTCAGGCCACTGGCCCAGTAGATCAAGATTAGATTACCTACAGTGTGGAAACAGGCCCTTCTGCCCAAAAAGTCCACACGGACCCTCCGAAGTTAACCCAACCCAACCCATTTCCCTCTGATTAAGCTCCTAACTTATGGGCAATTTGGCATGGCCAATTCATCTGACCTGCACATCTTTAGATTGTGGGAGGAAACCAGAGCACCCGGAGGAAAGCCAGGCAGACACGGGGAGAATGTGCGAACTCCACACAGAAGGTTGCCCGTGGCTGGCATCGAACCTGCGATCCTGGTGCATTGAGGCAACAATACGAACCACTGAGCCACTATTCTTTTCCGGAAGCTTTTTCACGACCCCCTATAACAAATAATTTTGGGGGTTTCATCGTCAAACTTACGTTCAAAGGTTCCTACATTCCCATCCAAATCATTTACAAAAACAATGAAAACAAGCATCCTGCTCCTTGTGGCACACCGCTGGTCACACACGACCAGTAGAAACAACAAACGTCTCCCAGCACCTTCTGCCTCCGACTGTTAAGACATTTATGTATTAAATTGGCTAGCTCTCCCCAATGTTGGGGCTTGCTAAGGTCTACTTAGACAATGTGTGCTGATTGCCCTTCATCTATCTTCTTGGTCACCGATGTCAATTATTTTTGAGACCAGTTCTCCCACACAAAAAGCCATGCTGACTATCTTTAATCAGTCCTTGTTTTTCCCAATGCATGTAAATCCTGTCTCCCAGAAGCTCCTATACACATTTAGCCACATCTGACGTCAGAATCACTGGTCTGCAGTTCCTGGCGGCCTTTTTAAAAATAATGTTGCCACATTAGATGCCTTCAAATGCTCACCCTTGGCTGTCAATGATACAAATAAAAATTTTTTGAAAGGACTGCAGATTCTGTAAATCAGTAAGAAAGACAGAAGGTTATGTGAAACTTCAACAGGTCTGGCAACATCTGTGCAGAGAAGTCGGAATTAACGATCCAGTAACCCTTCACCAGAACGCTAAGGAATGATACAAACATCTCAGCCCGTGCTAGCACAGTTTCTTCCCCAGCTTCCTGCAGTGATTCCGGGATACATTTGAGCATGCCCCGGGTTTGTAACCTGTGGTTATGCATTTTAAGACCGTCAGCTCTTCCGCTACTGTAATGTGGTCTCGTTTCAAAGATCACTTATTTTTATTTCTCTGACTTTCCTCTCTTCCGCATTTTCCTCTCGAGTAAATACCGACGTGGAGTTTTTGTGAGGGACCTCACCCTTCGAGCAGAAACAGGCTATAAGGCAGCGGAGTGGGACAGCGTCGAGTCCTGATGTAGAATGTGAACCCAGCATGGCCGAGGGACGGGTAGCTTTGTATTCAAGATTGTGTCACATGTGGCGACTTGTAAACGTTTCACTGTGTTCACGTGAGTACATATTACAATAGACCTAATAATTCTTATTCATCTCCCGTGGAGCCAAACATTAGATGGCTAATTGATTTTAATGGGGCCCGAATGTCTCTCCAGTTTCTCTTTTGTCGAATCTCTCTCAAATCTCCTTAACCTCATAGCCAAAGCTACCTAATGCACCTGTTTTACCCTCCCGATTTCCTTGGTAAGTGTTCTCCTACACTCCGTATGTGAAGGGGATTCCTTTGATAGCACTTGCCTGTACCTGACGTATGCCTTCTATTTTCCTTGTCCAAAGCCTCAATATCCCCTGACATATCCTGTGACCTACTCCTGTTCGTATTTCCCTTCACACTGACGGGAACATGTATTTCCTGAAGTCTCACTATCTCACTTTTGAATGACTCCCACTTCCCTGAAATCCTTTCATCTTCAACATCTTCCCCCAATCATATTTTGAAAGTTTTTGTCCAGTTCCTTCACAACTACTCTTGCACAAATTGTAACATAAACTTGTAGAGTAGGTACATCCTTTTTCAGGACTTTTATCAAACTAATAGAATTTTGTTCACCGGTCCAAAATGCCCTCATTC
>NW_025185435.1:0-2844 GCF_004010195.1 Chiloscyllium plagiosum | reverse complement strand
GTGCACGTGACTTGAAGTGCTGAATATCCTAATGTTAGTCCCATGTAATAGGTTGAAGGACATGATTCAGCACTTTTCTCCCTAAAGCTCAATGTGCTAACCATACTCTTTCTCTTCCTGTCTAATGGGCAGGATCATCGAAATTCTTTCTTTCTTCTTGTTCAATACTTGCGATGGGCTGAGGGGTTTCCTCAGAATGCTGAGTATTTATTTCCCTTTATGACTCTCCCCCGTGTATGCCCATCTCAAGATTTCAACTTCTGTACTGGCTTTATTGATGCAGGGATACAGACCACGGAGCAAGGAAATTTTACATTTCAGGATGTAATCAATCATTTTGCCACAGAGCATTGAGTACAGGAGTTGGGAGGTCATGTTGCGTCTGTACAGGACATTGGTTAGGCCACTGCAAGAATATTGCATACAATTTTGGTCTCCTTCTTATCGGAAAGATGTTGTGAAACGTGAAAGGGTTCAGAAAAGATTTACAAGGACGTTGCCAGGGTTGGAGGATTTGAGTATAGCGAGAGGCTGAACAGGCTGGCTCTGTTTTCCCTGGAGCGTCGCAGGCTGAGGAGTGACGTTATAGAGGTTTACAAAATTATGAGGGGCATGGATAGGATAAATAGACATAGTCTTTTCCCTGGGGTCTGGGAATCCAGAACTAAACATAGGTTCAGGGTGAGAGGGGTAAGTTATAAAAGGGAACTAAGGGCTAATGTTTTCATGCAGAGGGTGGTACGAGTATGGAATGAGCTGCCAGTGGATGTGGTGGGGGCTTGTACAATTGCAACATTTAAGAGGCATTTGGATGGGTATATGAAGAGGAAGGGTTTGGAGGGATATGGGCCGGGTGCTGGCAGGTGGGACTAGATTGGTTTGGCGTTAAAAACAGTGATTTCGTTGCAAAGGAGAGAACACAAAGTGTTTTCACCAAACTCAACATTGTGTGACTTACCATGAGGAGTGTGCGTGCGTTTTATTTGTAGCACAGTGAGGGAATATGATCTGATTCCATTGAAATTTCCTGTGGGGTAAGCAGGAGTGACTGAACGGGATATTTCTCTTCTTATCCAATAACTTGCAGCGCTGAGTACTTTCCTCATATTGCTGTGAATCCAGGTTGAGGTGCTGATGAGCTCCATTTTTGTTTCACTGTGGCAATATGCAGAGTCTAGCCGTGCCTGTGCAAGAACGTTATCGATACTTCAATAGTAAAAGATTTAATGTTGTCCAGGTCTTGGTGAAAATGAACACAGACTCATCCAGGAGCTGAAGGCGACACATTTTGCAGAACATTCGGTAATCTGAATTGCAGTGCCACACTTATGAACTCAAGATGAAGAAACGACATTAATGAAGAAGACGAAGTTTGTTTTGCCTAGGAAGCAACTCTAAAGATCTGCTGCAGTAATATCCCGGGATTGCAATGATTGAAGAGCCCCAAACAAAAACATCTTCCTTTTTGCAAAGCATGACTCCAACTACTGGAGTGTTTACAACCATCGCATTAAGCTCGCTGCTCTTCGTGTCCTGTGATGTTATCCTCACTGAAATATTGCCATGAGATTCGAGTGAGCCATTTTTGTCCTTGTGTGTAACTCTTTTGTTCGTGTCAATACTTCAAAATGATTGTGGGTGTAGTATTTTTTTCCCGATAGAATCTAATTAAATCCAATAAAACTCGATTCAAGAAAGTTAGAGAAGCTGGATCACTGAAAGTATTCAAATAATGAGTTTTGATCTGCAAATTAATAGTGGGTTATGAAGAATTCATATTGACAAAAGTCTTCTGCATTCTTAGAGTCTTAGATTCGTTCAATATGATACAAACTTACGGTACAAGTCCATGCTAACCAGGTTTCCGAAACTAAACTTGTCTCGTTTGCCTGCACTTGACTCAAATCACCTTAAACACTTCCAATCCATGTACCTGTCCAAATTTACTTTAAATGTTGCAGGTGTGCTCACTTCCACCACCTCCTCTGATAGTTCGAATCATATATCCTCTGTGTGACCAAAAACTGCTGCTCAAGATCATGTTGACCTTTCAATGTCCCAATTTAAACCGGTGGACTCTGGTTAACGATTTCTCTACATTTGGGGAAACGTTCTTTATTATGTTTCTTATTTCTGCTTCTCATGCTTGTGTGAATCGCCATGAGGTCGCCCCGCTAAATCCTATACATGAAAGAAAACGTCTCAGACTATTCAGCACATGGTTATAACACAAAATCTCCGATGTTGATAGGATTTTGTAAAATATTTTTGCACGCTTTCCATTTTCACAAAATGCTTCTTAATGCAACAACAAGAGCAGTACTCTGTGCTTCAAATGAGGCCTGACCATTATCCTCAAACGCCGTAACATGACCTCGAAAAGCCTATAGTCAGTCATCTGATCGATGAAGGCAAGCATGCCTATTGCCGTATTCACTGCACTGAGTAACTGTGACACCACTTTGAAGGAACTATGTACCTGCAGTTCAGGACTCTGTTCAAGAACAGTTGATAGGACCCTACTAGTAACTGGATATGATCTGCCCTGGTTTGTTGGGCAAAATGCATTGCATCGTATTTATTTGCTTAAAAAAATCTGCCATGCCTCGGCCTATTGGTCCAGCTGATCAAGATCGCGTGGACCTCTTAGTCAACTTTCTTGACTGCCCAACATATAACCGATTGTCTGTTCACTTGCAAACTTACTGGACATGCCTGGTATAGTTACGTCTAACATTGTTTCTGGAAATAGCGAACAACAGTAGATCAAATTATGATCCTTGCAGCAAACCGCTGACAGCAGCGATCCAGTCATAACATCAGCCCTCTACCAACTAACTCTGC
>NW_025185434.1:0-2844 GCF_004010195.1 Chiloscyllium plagiosum | reverse complement strand
ATAGCGTGTCACAGTGTGTCAGAGAGTGTCATACTGTGTCTCAGAGAGTCAGAGAGTGTCACAGTGTGTCACCATCTGCAAGAGCGTGGCACAGTGTGTCTAAGATAGTATCAGAGAGAGTCCGAGTGTGTCACAGTGTGTCTCAGAGAGTGTCACAGTGTCTCAGAAAATGTCACCCAGAGTCAGAGAGTGTTACCGTCCATCAGACAGTGTCATCGTGTGTCACAGAAAGTGTCAGAATCTGTCACAGTCTGTCAGAGACTGTGACAGTGTTTCTCAAAGAGTGTGAGAGAGCGTTCGCAGTGTATCTCAGAGTGTCAGAGAGAGTCACAGTTTGTCTCAGAGACAGTCAGAGAGTGTCACAGTGTGTTTCAGCGAGTGTGATAGAGAGAGTCATAAATGTCACAGTGTGTCTCAGTGAGGGTCAGAGAGGGACAGAGAGTGTCACAGTGTTTTCCAAAGTGTCAGAGAGAGTCACAGAGTGTCTCAGAGAGTCAGAGAGTGTTACAGTGTGTCTCAGAGAGTGTCAAAGGGTGTCACAGTGTGTCTCAGAGAGTGTCGCAGTTTGTCTCAGAGAATGTCAGAGCGGGTCACTGTGAGTCGCAGTCTGTCAGAGAGTGTCACAGTGTGTTTCAGAGAGATTAGATTACTAAGATTACATTAGTAATCAGGCCCTTCGGCCCAACGAGTCCACATCGACCCGCCGAAGCGCAACCCACCCATACCCCTACATTTTACCCCTTACCTAACACTACGGGCAATTTAGCATGGCCAATTCACCTGACCTGCACATCTTTGGACTGTGGGAGGAAACCGGAACACCCGGAGGAAACCCATGCAGACACGGGAAGAACGGTGCAAATTCCACACAGTCAGTCGCCTGATGCGGGAATTGAACCCGGGTCTCTGGCACTGTGAGTGCTAACCACCGTGCCACCATCACAAAGAGTCAGAGAGTGTCACAGTTTGTCTAACTAAATGTCAGAGAGAGTCTGAGAGTGTCACAGTCTCTCAAAGAGTGTCACAGTGTGCCTCAGAGAGTGTCAGAGTGAGTCAGAGAGTGTCATATTGTGTCATACTGTGCCGCAGAGAGTGTCAGAGAGAGTCAGACTGTATCATAGTGTGTCTCAGAGTGTGTCACAGTCTGTCTCAGGGAGTGTCATAGTTGGTCACAGTCTGTCAGAGGAAGTTTCAGTATATTTCAGAGTGAGTCACAGTGTGTTTCAGAGAGAGTCAGAAAGTGTCACAGTCTGTCTCTGTGAGTGTCACAGTGTGTCACAGTCTGTCAGAGAGTGTCCCAGTGCGTCTCCAATTGTCAGAGAGGGTCCCAGTGTGCCTCAGAGAGACTCAGAGTGTGTCACAGTGTGTCACAGTCTGTCAGAGAGTGTCCCAGTGCGTCTCCAATTGTCAGAGAGGGTCCCAGTGTGCCTCAGAGAGACTCAGAGTGTGTCACAGTGTGTCACAGTCTGTCAGAGAGTGTCCCAGTGCGTCTCCAATTGTCAGAGAGGGTCCCAGTGTGCCTCAGAGAGACTCAGAGAGTATCACAGTGTGTCACAGTCTGTCAGAGAGTGTCCCAGTGCATCTCAAATTGTCAGAGAGTGTCCCAGTGTATCTCTGAGAGTCTCGGACAGTGTCACAGTGCGGCACAGTCTGTCAGAGAGTGTCACAATGTGTCTCAGAGAGTGTCGGATAGGATCAGAGAGTGTCACAGTGCGTCTCAAATTATCAGAGAGGGTCCCAGTGTGTCGCAGGCAGTGTCAGAGTGTGTCACAGTCCCTCAGAGAGTGTCACAGTGTGTTTCAGAGAGAGTCAGAAAGTGTCACAGTCTGTCTCTGTGAGTGTCACAGTGTGTCACAGTCTGTCAGAGAAGCTTACAGTATATTTCAGAGTGAGCCAGAGAGAGTGAAAAAGAGTCACAGTCTGTCTTTGAGAGTGTCTGAGTGTGTCACAGTCTGTCAGAGATTGTCACAGTGTGCCTCAGAGAGTGTCAGAGAGAGTAGGAATGTGTCACAGTCTGTCTTTGAGAGTGTCTCAGTGTGTCATGGTCTTTCAGAGAGTGTCACAGAGGGTCACAGTGAGTCTAAGAGAGTTTCACAGTGTGTCTCAGAGGGTTAGAGAGAGTCAGAAATTGTCACAGTGTTTCTCAGAGAGTGTCACAGTGTGACACTATCTGTCAGAGAATCTTACAGTGTATTGCAGAGTAATCTCAGAGAGAGTCAGAAAGTGTCACAGCGTGTCATACTGTGTCTCAGATCGTGTTAGAGAGTGTCAGCATTTGGCTCAGAGAGTGTCACAGTCTGTGAGAGAGTGTCACAGTGTGTCTCAGAGATGTCATAGTGAGTCAGAGAGTGTCACAGTATGTCTGACTTTGCCTCAGAGAGTGTCAGATAGAGTCAGACTGTATCACAGTGTGTCAGAGAGAGTTATAAAGTGTAACAGTGTGTTTCAGAGAGAGTCAGTGAGTGTAACTGTCTGTCTCAGAGATGTGTCTCAGAGTGTGTCAGCATTTAGCTCAGAGACGGTCACAGTCTGTGAGAGAGTGTTACAGTGTGTCTCCGAAAGAGTCAGAGAATGTCACAGTGTGTCATACTGTGTCTCAGAGAGTGTCAGCATTTTGCTCAGAGAAAGTCACAGTCTGTGGGAGAGTGTCACAGCGTGTCTCATAGATGTCAGAGTGAGTCAGTGTGCCTCAGAGAGTCTCATAAAGAGTCCGAAAATGTCACAGTATGTCTTTGAGAGTGTCTCAGTGTGTCAGTCTTTCAGAGAGTGTCACAGAGGGTCACGGTGAGTCTAATAGGGTTTCACAGTGCATCTCAGAGTGTTAGAGAGAGTCAGAAAGTGTCA
>NW_025185433.1:0-2844 GCF_004010195.1 Chiloscyllium plagiosum | reverse complement strand
CATCTCACATTTCTCTGAATTAAACCCCATCTGGTACTCCTTGGCCCATCCAATCAATTCTAATTTATGCTAAACTCTCTTTCCTCTGTTATTCCTGAGAAGCTGAAAATCTCTGTCCCACATACTCTCCCTCCGTTCTGTCATTGCTGAACCTAATCCCTGCGTACCTCATCCTGAAAAGTCTGTTTCATGCTCATTAACAGGCCCACACTCAGGGGGATCTAATGGAAACATACAGAATACTGAATGGCCTGGACAGAGTAGACTTTCAGAGGATGTTTCCATTGGTGGGAGAGACTAGGACCCGAGGGCACAACCTTCGAGTAAAGGGAAGGCGTTTTAGAACGCAGATAAGTAGAAACTTCTTCAGTGAAAGAGTGGTGAATCTATGGAATTCATTTCTATAGAAGGTTGTAGAGGCTCGGTCACTGAGGATATTTAAGACTGAGGTCGATAGGTTCCTGAGTATCATGGGGATGGAGAGTTCCAGGGAGAGCGCAGGAGAATGGGGTTGAGAAACCTATTGGCCACGATTGAATGGTATGAACAGACCTGATGGGCTGAATGGCCTAATTTCTGCTCCTATGTCTTATGGTCTCTTGCTGTCCTGGCCACAGTGAGAGAATTGTGAGCAGGAGTTGGCCATTTGGTCTTTCGAGCCTGCACAAGCATTGAACAGATCATAACTGAATATGGATCTAGGTGAATAGGCTGGAACTTTTTCACTGGAACATAGGAGGTTGAGAGGTGACCTTATTGAGGTTTATAAAATCACGAGGGGCATAGATGAGGTCAATATCAGCTGTTGTTTCAAGAATAAGGAGCAATCTTTTTCAGGTGAGAGGAGAAAAATTTTAAAAAGACATGAGGAGCACATTTTTCGTTTAAGAGCGTGGAGTGTGTGTCAAATGAATGTCCAGAGGAAGTAATGAATGCAGGTACAGTAACAACATTTAAAATAAATTTGAATAAGTGCACAAATAGAAAAGTTTCAGAAGGATATGGGCCAAACATTGGCAGGTGGGACTAGTTTAGTTTGTGAATATAGTCAGCATGGACTAGTTGGACTGAAGGGTCTGTTTCTGTGCTATATGACTCTGTAACTGTTCTATACTGGTCTTAAAACCATTTTCTTGCCTACCCCCAAAACCATCCACTTCTTTGTTCATCAAAGTCAAATGAACTCGGCCTTGAATACATTCAATGACCGGCCTAACTGCTGAAAGACATCCACACTTCTGAACTGAATTCCTCTTGCTAATATATCACTTGCTTTGCTCATTGCTTGCTGCACCTGTCTGACAACTGGCAGTAACTGGTTTCGAAGGACGCTGAAGCCCCTTTGTCCATCCACACATCTTTCCTGATGAAGAGCTCGTGCCCGAAACGTCGACTCTCCTCCTCAGTTGCTGCCTTACCTGCTGTGGTTTGCCAGCGCCACACTTTTCAACTCTGATCTCCAGCATCTCACTTTCGCCACATCACAACATATCACTACATAAACAATGCACCTCCTTTCTGCTTTTTTTTTACATACATCAAAGGCAATACCTTTACATTGTGGCACTGCGTTTGCAAAGTGAGACACAGACCTGGATCAACTTTTCCAGAGTCTGCCCCCTCCCTCGATTCACTCTTTCCTTTCATTTGCTACAAATCAATAATTGAACCCCAGAATGAAAAGAAAATGGAAAACGTGTTGACAAAAACACTATTATACTCACAAATTTTAGACAGAGGAAGGAATTTATAGTCTGGGGTGAGGTTTAATCTTCATTCAGTGACAAAAGGGCAGCATCAGCGGTTTCAGAGCTCACGGTCCAACTTCCGCATTTCGACAATGGCCGACTCTGATTGGCAGGAGGACTAGCCTCCTTCGGGTCCTCCAAGGTTCTCCATTGGTCCATGGAACGGAGCTCGAGCGCCTTTTCTGCGGACACCCAGACGTATGCGCAGTACTTTGCTGACACCGACAGACATGCGTAGTGCTTACTGACACCGCGGAGCATGCTCAGTATGCTCTGTCACGATGCTGGTGTTCACTGACAAATTTTAGAGTTAAAAATCATAAACCACCTGGTTATAGTCCAACAGGCTTATTTGGAAGCACGGGATTTTGGAGCGCTGCTCCTTCATCAAGTGGTTGTCGAGTATAACATGGTAACACAGAATTTATGATCTTCTGATCTTATACTCCACAACCGCCTGATGAAGGAGCCACGCTCCGAAAGCTAAGTGTTTCCAAACAAGCCGATTGGACTGTAACCTGGTGTTGTGTGATTTTTAACTTTGTACACCCCAGTCCAACACGGGCACTTCCAAATCATGACAAATTTCAAGTGTCCAAATGCGAATACGAGAGAAAAATGCCAACGCCATTTTTTTTTCCGAAATGTTTTTTTTCCCCTGTGCTTCGACGTTTTATTCCTTTTGTATTTTGTCTGGCTGCTCAACGTTCCTGCCTTTACCCCAGGATCGAGGTATTCCAAAACTAGAGGGTACAGGTTTCGGGTGAGGAGGAAAGATTTGAAGAGATTCAAAAGAATCGGCATAGAACATTCACCCCCGACAGGGCGAAAGTGACGGCTACAGATGTTGGAGATTAGGGTCAAGAGTATGTGCTGGAAAAGCACAGCAGGTCAGGCAGTGTGCGAGGAGCAGAAGAATCGACGTTTCCAGCAAAACCCTTCATCAGGAAATAGCTGTGTGGAATTGCAGAGCTGGAGCATAATCGAGTGGGTCTGGATGGGATGCTATTAGGAAGGTCGGTGTGAATGGCCTGTAGGGATGATATGATTCCACTGCCTTAGTCACGCGTATATTGAGAAATGATTGCCCCAAGTC
>NW_025185432.1:0-2844 GCF_004010195.1 Chiloscyllium plagiosum | reverse complement strand
CAAACATAAAAGAGTATTGATTTATTTGTCAAGTTGATGAGTGAGACGGAGAGTTGATAGTGTGATTAGTCAACAATCAGGATGTTTGTTTACCTATGTTTGAATTGATGTCACTGTCAGTGTTGAAGACTCAGGACAATTCTTCCTAACTGTCTGTCACTGCGCACCCATATCTTCTGGGTCCCTCCTGTTGGTCAGACAGGTATAGTGGTGTTTTCTCAGACATTATCTGCATGGTATGCTTCCTTACCTGTGGCTGTTTCAGGCTTTTGCTTGACTAGTCTATGTTTTAGCACAAGCCCCAGATATTGAAATTTGAGGACTTTGCAGGGCATTGTTTTCTATTGTCTTTACTTTATCCATGGGATGTGGGCATTAATTGCTCATTCCTTATTGCCCATGGGGCATTTAAGAGTCAGCCACATTATTGTGGGTCTAAATTTACATGTCATACAGGAGGGGTAAGGGTGGCAGATTTCCTTCCTTAAAGGATAGCGTAAACCAGACTTTTCTTACAATTGACAGTGATTAGATGGCCCCATTAGGCTAGCTTTTTACATTACAAGAACCAGGAGCAGGAATAGGCAATTCAGCTCCTCAAGCCTACTTCACCACTTAATATGATTGTGGCTGATCTTAACTCTGCCTGCTCCATATATCCCTTCCACTCGTTGCTAGTTAAAAATCTGTCTTTTCCTTAAATTTATTCAGTGTACTCTGGGGTAATGAATTCCACAGATTCACAATCCTTTGAGAGAAGTAATTCCTTCTCATCCATGTTTTAAATCAGGCACCCCCTTCACCTAAAACTATAACTTCTCATTCTAGATTGCCCCACAAGGGAAACATCTGCTCTATTATCTACTTTGTCAATGCTGTCATGCATCTTCAATCTCTCAATTAGATCTTTAATTCTTCTAAACTCAAACTCAATCTTTCCTCATAAAACAAACCTTTCATCTCTGGAATTAATCACTTAAACCTTCTATGAATTGTCTCTGATTCAATTACATCCTTCCTCAAATAGAAAACAAAAACTGACAAGAGATTGAGCAGTTTAGACCTAGACTTGTGCAAGTTTTGAAGGATGAAAGAAGTTCTAATTAGGATATAATAAATAAGATATGGAGTCATGAGGCTTTAGAGAGATTTGAAAGCAAGAATGAGATTTTAAAATGGAGGTACTGTTTATCCAGTTCCCAATATGGGTCAGTAAGCACAAGTATAGTAAGTGAACAGGACTTGGTTTGTTTTGTAATACAGGTAGCAGAATTTTGGGTGATCTCAAGTTTACAAGGTTACAGCATGGGAAACTGGCCAGGTATATGTTAGCATGTTCAAATCTAGCAATAGCAAAGACATAGCATTTGTCAATAGCCTTAAAGGAAGTAGAAGTAAAAGTTAAACAAAGGGAAAATTAATTGTTTATATCCACTTAATGTCTAATAATTCCACCAGTCAATTAGTTTAGGACCATTTCCATTCACTACAGATCATAGAAATTGTTGTATTTTCATTATTCCTTGTCAGGAAAGGGTTTCACACCTTTTTGGCTTTGCTCACCAAATGTTCAGACTGTTAGGTTTCTGATCCCTAGTTTCTGCATGACTGTTCTCCTTTCAGTTGCACATTGTATTTAACTAGTTTTTTAAAAGGTAAACTGCATTTTTTTTCTCCATTCCCCCAGAGCCTCCAGCAAGAAATTCTAACTATCCATCTTCAACTCCAGGAGGAATCTTCCAAAATAATCGAGGAAGAGAAAACTCATCAGATGCAGTTAATGAAAGTCAAAGAACAAATTAGAATCAAAAGATCTCAATTTGAAAGGTGCCATTGCATTTTAAATTGAATACAATTCTTCAATTATTGTAGAGATTATGAAAATAATTATCAGTATATTAAGTCATATAGAGAAAGGTTAAAAAATACCATGCTGTCAGATCATATAGTTTGAGCAAGAAATTAATCAGTTGCATTTATTTGCATAATTCATAATTACACAAAAGAAAATTCTTTATTCAGTCTCATAAATATTAAAATTATGGCTAAGTTTAGATCCTTTTTCAGAATTATTTAAATAAGACTTGGACACACTTTGTATTGGTGTGTTTTGGCCTGACAGAAATGTGTCTCACCATCATGAGGAAAATGGTGGTTTTAAACATGGGAAGTATGGAATAATAGCAGCAGTTATATTCCTTTCAAACAAGTTATTTATCAAAAGTTCTCTCACGTGTCATTAATCGACTTGGCTTTCAAACAGGAACACATTGCACAGATTCATAATGCAGTTGATGGGTTATGATTGCCTTTAACACCTGACTTATACATCAAATAGTTTGTTAGTGATTTATTATAATCTAAGTTTGCTTTACTTCATACGAACTTTTTCCTGACAGAGCTACGTACTTGAGACTGAATTGTGTATTGTTTTGATCATGTAGGTAGTGGGAACAATGCATAACCTGTCCAATTTAGATACCAAGCCAGACATAAATATTTGAGCTTCCATGTTCTTGACATATAAAACTATTCCCATTTGAGCGAACAGAGTTGACAAATACACCCTTTCCTTATTCTGCGTTTTGTTGGTTAATTAAAAATGGATTTTCATTTGCATTGTGCACCTTACAAACAGTAAATCTCTGCAAACTAAGTGAGCTTAGTGTTTTGTATTATTTTTCCCATCTCAATACTGAAATACTTTCAGAATGATATTTTGACTGAGTTTCTAGGCTTTGTCACCAACTGATTTTAGCGTGAAATTTGTTCATCCACTCAACTATGCATTACCCTTCTGTGTAATGTCTCTTCACTACTCCTGAGTAACAATTATTTCTACAT
>NW_025185431.1:1556-2843 GCF_004010195.1 Chiloscyllium plagiosum | reverse complement strand
AAGGGAATGGAACCAGAGAAAGGAAATCATTGCAGAAAATACATCTGTAATCAAAAGACACGGATTATTTACAGTATATTACTCTGTGTAATAGGAACATTCTCCTTTTTTATTTAGTTTTTCCCAGATGAGTGGATGAGTGAATTCCGTGAGGACAGGAGCCTGCCATTGCTGTTCCCACTCCGGCCTGCAGTGACCGATGATACTTGCCTCCAGGTCATTGACCCTGTAACTGGTTCACTCACTGACAACGAGTCGCTGGGGATGATGTTATTCTCTGCATGTCTGATTCCTGTTTCAGTTATACTTTTGTTATCCAGCTTTCTATTAACGGTTGCCCATTGCTGACAACACTTCCCACTGTTTTGCTCCTCCAGTCTCTTTGGTTTCGCTCCTCAGATGGAACCATTCCTTGCCCGTTAGGAAAGGAGTGTTATCGTGTTGCTGCTCCTCCTTCTCCTGTCAGTCCATTCCTCACCTGGACCCCTCATTCCTTTATCTGCTGCCTTTAATGTTCACTCTCAGTTACTTGGATTTATTCATCAATTGAAATATTTTTATAACTGGATATTTCAGGGCATGCTTTAACTGGTCTCTGAAACTGTTCTGTGTCACCACATAAACAAGTGCATTGGTGCAGCAGCTCAGGTCCTGCAACATATATGAGGCTTGTGAAAAGATATCGAAAGCAGTGGAATCCAAGGAATGAGCAACACAAAAGAAACGGAAAATATCCAGCAAACAGAGAAGGATGAAACTTGCAGATATAGAACATAGAACAATACAGCACAGAACAGGCCCTTCGGCCCACGATGTTGTGCCGAACTTCTAACCTAGATTAAGTACCCATCCATGTACCTATCCAAATGCCGCTTAAAGGTCGCCAATGATTCCGACTCTACCACACCCACGGGCAGCGCATTCCATGCCCCCACCACTCTCTGGGTAAAGAACCCACCCCTGACATCTCCCCTATATCTTCCACCCTTCACCTTAAATTTATGTCCCCTTGTAACACTCTGTTGTACCCAGGGAAAAAGTTTCTGACTGTCTACTCTATCTATTCCTCTGATCATCTTATAAACCCCTATCAAGTCACCCCTCATCCTTCGCCGTTCCAACGAGAAAAGGCCGAGAACTCTCAACCTATCCTCGTACGACTTCCTCTCCATTCCAGGCAACATCCTGGTAAATCTTCTCTGCACCCTCTCCAAAGCATCCACTTCCTTTTGGTAATGTGGTGACCAGAACCATACGCAGTATTCCAAATGTGGCCGAACCAAAGTC
>NW_025185431.1:0-1005 GCF_004010195.1 Chiloscyllium plagiosum | reverse complement strand
CTGGTAGAACAGTACCATGGAACATTGTTGATGACCTTTCCAGGTTTAAATCGAAAATAGTTGGGAACATTTTTAAAAGAAAAGAAAATACAGATTATTGCTAGAATCCTAACTGGAGTATTCTCTGTCCAATACTTAGTTTTCATCTGACGAAAACGAATGGCGACAAATCGATCAAAAGAGAAAGTAACGGTGAACCAAACAGAACAATCAATGGCCCAGCAGCTCAACACATGGATAACACGACACACAGGAGTGATGTCCAGGAAACACTGTGGATAATAATAAAATGGAAACCAGTGAAGTACGATTTCGAAAGCAATGAATAGCAGATCCGATATTGTCATGGCCACCAGATAATGAGTGGTGCTTTTAGACAAACCATACTTGCCCCGAGCTAAGATTAGAATCATCACTAGACTTACTGTAAGAGAGAGAAAAGGGAAAAAAGAGATTTGAAGTTACTGATCAAATGTATCTGTGCCTGAGCCCAAACTATAAGTATTTTATGCAAAAGTGAGGACGGCAAATGCGAGAAACCAGAGTTTAGGTCAGAGTGGTGCTGGAAAAGTACAGCAGGTCAGGCAGTATCTGAGGAGCAGGAACATCATCATTTCGGACAAAAGCTCTTCATCAGGAATAGCACAAGATAATTGTTGTTCCATATCACACAAACATTAAAGCTTCTGAATCATTTTCACTTTGAAAATACATAGGGATGAACACAAATAGCAGGTTAGTCTCAGAAACACAGTGACGTATTCAACATTTTTTCTGGGATTGACAGTGGTTGATTTATTCTGCTTTGTACATTGCTCAGGCTCACTGGAGTTGTAAATTAGATGACAGCATTCACACAAACACTCCCAGGATCAGTAAAACAAAGAGTGGATACACCTAACCCAGACATGGATTACAAAAAAAATCCTGAATTCAGTTTTTGAGCCTCCACAGTTGAGTTTACTCCTAAACTTCTGCACCCACACAACATGAATTACAGTACAC
>NW_025185430.1:0-2843 GCF_004010195.1 Chiloscyllium plagiosum | reverse complement strand
AGGGAAGAGTTTTCGAAAATCTAACAACATTCTAAGAAAAGAAGAAGAATCTCCTCAACTCTTTAATAAATAGAAGATTTTTAAAAAATTACTTTGTATCTACCCGCTATCTGTACTTCCGATCAACTTTGTTTGGAGTTAATACTGTTACATCTCTACTCATTCTGAATAAGAACGCATCCAGAGGCTTGTGTGTCAAGGCTTATTTTGTATTCTTTCCTGATAAAGGATGTTATTACATTGGGTGGTGTTCACAGATGTTTCACTTCTCTTATTCCTTGATGGAATGCTTTATATTATAAAGGCTAAACCGGTTCCACTTTAAACAAGGGGTGATCTCATTGAGCCATCAAAAATCTTCAGTACAATGGAACAGGGAGAAATCCAGTGGGTATTTGCATTGTTCAAACTTGTCATCATTTTCCTACAATTCCTCCAGCGGGGTCTCAGGACATTCAGACCGTCGAGTCGTCACCAAGCCTCTAAAACTCATCGCACCTCGGTTCATTCCCCTATATTTTCCCTGTAACACTGCACTTCACATCGTTAAACAGCCTATCCGACACGTTTGAATAGTGAGATGATATCAGAGCACCCAAAAAAAACCAACACTGATATGGGACCGTGTGAACATTCCTCGAAGACTTTCAACAGAGTGTACCTTTGTTGTTGTAAGGCAGCGGTACTCACCACAGAGCTATCATGCCACCCCAGTAGGCCCGACTAGTATTTGCTGCTGACTAAATACTTCTGACTTAGTTGTCCCTGTCACTGAAACTGAAACAGTCTGCGCCCTGTATCATTGTCCATTTCATCAAAGTGGTTACATTTAAAACGTGTTGTGACTAGTAGGAGTGGGATTCAAAACAAAACATAACCACCTCTCCAAACGCATTTGCAACAGGGATGAGGAGGAATTTACATAGTGGGAAATCATTCAGTGCGAATTCTCTTTCCGAGAAGTTTTTGACAATTAGATCGAGACTGGCTTTGCTTGATTTCCAGTCGAATGGTGAATCCGGGAGAATAGGGTATTGACAGAAAAATACAGCTGTGACAAAAATGACATGAGCCACTTATTCACTCATTGAGTAGTATCAAATTGTATTTTGGATCTTTTTCGCCCTTCAGTGCTATGTTCTCAAGTTCCACTCAGACCTTCGGATCTGCTACACATGAGCAGATTGAGGACACTTCAATAGTTAGTTGTAGGTCGGAAAATTAACGTGGCAAACCAAGGTCGGTATGACACCCCTCCAATCCCTCTTTCTATTTCTTTCCGTTCATGACAACATGCAGAATTTGAAACTGCTTCTCAATATCTACTTCGTCAAGTCCCGTCTGTTACTTGTATTTCTCAGAAATATCAACCTTCATTCATTTCAGCTACATTGTGTAATCGACTAATGTTTTCAGTTTTTTTTCTTAATCAGTCAACATTTTTATCACCAGGAACCAGCCCAATGAAGGAAACTAGTTATTTGCTACTCTAGCTTACTAACACGCTATTTTATTCATACACACGCCCCAATCCCCTTGAAGTGCAATTTCTTGGGGGGGTGTCCGCTCCATTAAATAATATCTAGGCTTGTGTTTTTCTCTGTGTCAAAGTCCACGGTCTCATTCCTTAATTTTGCAATAAACACCATCTGCCAATCATTTACCCAGTCACTGTTCTTACCTTTATTCTCTTTCATGTTCCTTATGTCCAAGTTCTACCAGTTTGAATTCTTCAGTTTGTGATTGAGTACTCTCCTTAGCAGCTTCTGTGATAAGTGGGTGGTTCGTCTTCTTATCAAGGCCTTTTCTTTGAACAGAAACAACCATTTCTGGGAGCTATGAAAACTCCCCTTATATATGTACAACTGTACATCAACTGACTTCCACCAGATCCATTATCACAATCGGCTTTAGCACAAACATCTGACAAAAAGTGCAATCTAGATGCTAGGTTCTTGTCAATTATTCATTGGGAGATTCCAATTGTTGCTGAACATATGATCAGCTGAGTGTGACTCTATCCTTGAAATTTCTCGATTTCTGTCACTCTTGTGCCAATTATGTCACATTCCAGTGAGAAGCATCCGAGATGATCTCCTCTTCCCTCTATCAAGAGGTCCACAGCACGAACTGAGATGAACAGGGTCTTCTGGAGTAAATTACACATCTCCTGCTATTCATCCCTCAATCTTTCCCTCATTACCAGGAGAATTATAGAGATCCCCTTTTCCTCATTTCCACTATGCTTGAATCCACAAAGAATCACCATCCGTTACTTCCACCACCGATATCGGGACAGCACCATCAAACACAGCTGTCAACACCACTCCTCGCTGCAAATTCCTCTAGCTGTCAGCATTTCACAGAGTCCATTCCCTCCGTGACAACCTCCAACACCCCCAACATGGAATACAGGGAGAACCAGCCATTTGGATACAGAACTGTCTCAAAGTTAGAAAACAGAAGGTGGGTTTGGAGGGTTGCTTTTCAGACTGGAATGTGACCAGTGGAGTGCCAAAATGATCGGTGCAAGGTCTTCTACTTTTTGCCATTTACATAACTGATTTGGATGCAAGCATAAGAGTCATAGTTAGTCAGTTTGCAGATGACACCAAAATTGGAGGTATAGTGTACAGCGAAGAAGGTTATCTCAGATTACAACAGGATCCTGACCAGATGGGCCAATGGGCTGAGAAGTGGCAGGTGGAGTTTAATTCAGATAAGTGCGAGGTGCTGCATTTTGGGAAAGCAACTCTTAGCAGGATTTATACATTAATGGTAAGGTCCTGAGAAGTGTTGCCGAGAAAAATAGACCTTGGAGTGAAGGTTTATAGCTTCCTGAA
>NW_025185429.1:0-2843 GCF_004010195.1 Chiloscyllium plagiosum | reverse complement strand
AAATATATTGCCATTCCTTCACTGTCACTGGGTGAAAATCTTGGAATTCCCTCCCTAATGGCACAGCAAGTGACTGCAGCAAGTCAAGAAGACAGCTCAGCACCACCCGTCTGAAGAGCAACTAGGGACGGGCAATAAATGTTGGCCAGCCAGCGATACCCACTTCTCACAAATGAATAAATAAATTAAAAATTGCCATCCTCTACTCATGTCCAGCTTTGTGATGGACAGCCCTCCTGCCAGCTTTGCATATATATCTTCTATGCGAGGGATTGGATATTTATCATGTGAAATATGGCTTACTGTTTGTTTAAAATCCCCACAAAGGCAAATCAAGATGTCAGACTTCACAATTGGTACAACTAATGTTGCCCATTCTGCAAATTGGGCTGGTATGATGATTCCTTCACTTTCCAGGATTCTGGTTTCTACCTCAACTTTCGCACATAAGGCAATAGGCACTAAGTCGGCTTTATATATATTTTATTAAACAAATTACAAAACAGTTTACAAAAAACATTGACAGCTGTACACAAAAGACAGCAGTTTTACAAGGGAGAGGAGCAGCAAAGCTAGGCCCCAAACCCTACCGTTCAACCATTTTACAGGGAGAGGAGGACAAACCTCAAATCCCAGTTCCACATGTGACAAGACAGTAACAATGACATTTATACATTAGACAATACCATTACATACAAAAGTGCAGACAATACAGACCCAGCAAGCCCCCGCCCCTCCCACCTTCCGACCGCTCTAAGGCAGCCCGCCCCTACCCACCTTCCGGTTCTCGGTCCACCCCATGCCCCTTCCAGTTCTCGGTCCGCCCTGACACACCTTTCGACCACCTCTAGGACAGCCTAAGTCGGCTTTACAGAAGCATAGAATTGCTTCCTCGTCAACATGCAAGTTGACTCCTTTGATGGTCCTTAGGCCTTCCTGAAAAACCTCTGGATATTTAATTAGGACTTCACTCAGGTAGCCATTTCTTAATTGAAAAATGTTGAGCAATCAAGGTGAATCTTTCTCAACCAATTTGACCCCATTAAGCCTGGGCCTGAACCTTTTATTACAATCAGTGGTAACCGAACCAGCTGCTTCTCAAAAGACTGGAACCGATGTTGTACTCTTAATCTTAAAAGGTTCCCCAGTATAGGATCACAGTCTAGCTAAGTGTTGCGTAAACCTAAGAGTTGGAATCCAGAATGAAATTTGTTAATGGGGGTCGTTAGGGCCGACTGCCTGCCCCTCTTCCGCAGTTACGTTAGGGCCCGGGTGTCCTTGGAGAAGGAGCACGCGGTGTCCACCAACACCCTGGAGTTGTTCAGGGAGAGGTGGCGCCGCAGGTAGTAGAGTGCATTATTTCCCCCTCCAACTCTATTTTGATTTAGTCCCTACCCTCCCCTTCACTGTTTTGATCACACAGCATTGTCCTTTTATGTGAAGGGCACTGTTTGTCACTGGCCACTCAGGTATTTTCCTATCTTCCTGGTGTTGGAATTTGAATAAAGATTCGTGCACTTTGTGTCTTTCACTGTGTCTCACACCTGCACACACACACACACACACACACACACACACCATGGGTGCTGGGGAAAAAATAAGCACTACCGCACTTAGGTGGTAGTGTGGGGGTTAAAAAAAAAGAAAGAAATGAAATTTGTTAATGACTGGAATATCAACCCCTCCCATTAGAAGCGGGTGACCACTTAACCAGACATTTATTTTGACTGGTTCTGATTTAGATGTTGCTAATCAATTTGACTGTTCCAAACCAGATATAGGTAGTCTTTCCAGGGTGTGCACTCTTCTGGATTCCAGCCTATGTATTCTCTTACTCAGTTTAGGTCTAGTGTTACTCTTTTTCAGTCTTAGGTCCGCATACCAGCAGCAACTACAATGGCTTGCTGGCCTGGATCCTGAAGAAACTTTAACTGTTTGGCCTAAGCTTGGCTATGATTTAGGGTTTTTCTGTGGGCTGACGTAAGAGTCTGTGTTCAGGATATGTCTTGAGAAAGGCTATGCAATTGATGTTTCCCAAGCTCAGTTGACTGGCGAGGTTGTCCACTTCCTTTGGAATACTCTGCAACTCCTGTTCTTTCTTTTTCTTTTTTTTTCTCTTTAGTCTTTTTTTTGTTTTTTTTGTGTATGTGCAGGTGGACACTCCTGTTCTTAGTTGTCAGCCAGGTCTCCCTGATTGGGCTGGTCCAATCAGGGAACTCCTATTCTGTGAAATCCATCTGGCTAATCTTGTTACAATCACTATAACCCCATTTGCTATAATCATTGTTTCTTTTAGTACTTTGACCCAAGTTTTTTGGTACCTAGGTACCTTGATAACTAAGATGGCATCTTGTGTGGCAACATTTGCACACTTTTCACTATACTCCTATTGTTCTTTACTTTAGTACATGTGACAATAAAATCTAAATCAAAAACGTCACCTATGGCTCTTCTAAACTCCAGCAGTTCAAAACCTACGTTGTCTAAACTTTCTCCATAAGACAACTTGCCTACTCAACTGATTTCAACACATTTATATCCTTCCTTAAATAAGGTTACCAAGACTGTACACAGTATTCCAGATGCGGTTTCACAAATGCCTTGTGTAACTGAAACATAACCTTCCCACTTTTCAATTCTCCTCAGTCTGACATTGACATCACCCCATTTGAAGATCTCCCCACCACAACTTCCCACCTCATTCCTGCAAAGTCCATTTCTACCTTCTACCAAAATCTATGAACAACACAACCTTGGCACACCCATCATTTCAGTTTGTTCCTGGTCCACTGAACTTACTTCTTTCAATCTTAACTCTTTTTTTAATTCCACCCCTGCCCCCC
>NW_025185428.1:2244-2843 GCF_004010195.1 Chiloscyllium plagiosum | reverse complement strand
GACACCAATTTCGCCTTGTCTGATATAAACCAGTCCCACAGATACTGACACCAATCTCCCCATATCTGATATAAACCAGCCCCACAGACACTGACACCAATCTCCGCCTGTCTGATATAAACCAGCCCGTCAGACACTGACACCAATCTCCCCCTGTCTGATATAAACCAGCCCCTCAGACACTGACACCAATCTACCCCGTCTGATATAAACCAGCTCCACAGTCACTGACACCAATCACCCCCTGTCTAATATAAATGTGCCCCACAGTCACTGACACCAATCTTCCCCTGTCTGATATAAACCAGCCCCACAGTCACTGATACAAATATCCCCCTGTCTGATATAAATTTGCCCCACAGTCACTGACAACAATATCCCCCTGTCTGATATAAACCAGACCCACAGTCACTGACACCAATCTCCCACTGTCTGATATAAACCAGACCCACAGTCACTGACACCAATCTGGCCCTGCTTAATATAAGCCAGCCCCACAGTCACTGACACCAATCTCCTCCTGTCTGATATAAACCAGCCTCACAGACACTGACACCAATCTCCCCATGTCTGATATAAACGTGCCCCACAGACACTGA
>NW_025185428.1:0-877 GCF_004010195.1 Chiloscyllium plagiosum | reverse complement strand
ATAAACCAGCCCCACAGTCACTGACACCAATCTCCCCGTCTGATATAAACCAGCCCCTCTGACACTGACACCAATCTCCTCTTTTCTGATGTAAACCAGCCCCTCAGACACTGACACCAATCTCGCCCTGTCTGATATAAACCAGCCCCACAGACACTGACACCAATCTCGCCCTGTTTGATACAAACCAGCCCCACAGTCACTGACACCAATCTCCCCGTCTGATATAAACCAGCCCCTCTGACACTGACACCAATCTCCTCTTTTCTGATGTAAGCCAGCCCCTCAGACACTGACACCAATCTGCCCCTGTCTGATATAAACCAGCCCCACAGACACTGACACCAATCTCCCCTAGTCCGATATAAACCAGCCCCTCAGACACTGACACCAATCTCGCCCTGTCTGATATAAACGTGCCCCACAGACACTGACACCAATCTCCCCATGTCTGATATAAACCAAACCCTCAGACACTGACACCAATCTCCCCCTGTCTGATATAAACCAGCCCCACAGACACTGACACCAATCTCCCCTTGTCGGATATAAGTCAGCCCCTCAGACACTGACACCAATCTACCCCTGTCTGTTATAAATCTACCCTACAGTCACTGCCACCAATTTCCTCCTGTCTGATATAAACCAGCTTCACAGTCACTGAGACCAATCTTCCCCTGTCTGATATAAACCAGCCCCACAGTCACTGACAACAATCTCCCCTTGTCTGAATTAAACCAGCCCCACAGTCACTAACAACAATCTCCCCCTGTCTGATATAAACCAGCCCCTCAGACACTGACAACAATCTCCCCCTGTCTGATATAAATCAGCCCCACAGACACTGACACCAATCACACCCAGTCTGATATAAACC
>NW_025185427.1:0-2843 GCF_004010195.1 Chiloscyllium plagiosum | reverse complement strand
CTGCTTGAAAAAGTTGCCCCTTCGGTCTCTTTTATATCTTTCCCCTCACCCTAAACCTATGCCCTCTAGTTCTGGACTCCCTGAACCCAGGGAAAAGACTTTGTGTATTTACCCTATCCATGCCCCTCATAATTTTGTAAACCTCTATAAGGAAAGATGTTGCTCAACTTGGAAGGGTGCAGAAAGAATTACAAGGATGTTGCCATAGTTGGAGAGTTTGAGCTATCAGGAGAGCCAGAATAGGCTGGGACTATTTTCCCTGGAGTTCCAGAGGCTGAGGGATGGCCTTACAGAGGTTTAAGATTATAAATAAGACTAGATCAATTTAGGATATCTGGTCAACGATGGCATATATGATTTGGACTGTAGGGTCTGTTTCCATACTGTACATCTGTCTTTTCTTCATTGTCGTCACATTGGATCTGAAACTTTAACTGTTTCTCACTTCATAAATGCTGTCAGACTATTGAGTTCCTCCAACATTTTTTGTTTGTTTCAGATTTCCAGCATCTGTAGTATTGTTGCTTTTAATGAAGAAAGTGTACCAATCTTGGGTGTAAGGCAGAGATTCCATATTCTGTGCTATTTCAAAGCTAAAGTATTGTAGCACAAATAAATCAGATGCTGAAAACTGCCATTGCAAAGGCCATAGTACAGAACTAGGTGAATAGCACTGCTCCCAGCTATATTCAATTTCAAACTGGACTAACAGTTTGAATTGAGGGAGGGTATGGGAAATTGGGGTCCTTTTTAAAAACTGAAATTGTTTTATAGTTAATATTTTCTATGTAGGTTGAGTGTTACATCAGTCACAATACTTCCCCAAATATAAACAGACTTCTGGTATATGAAAACATAATGACCACCAAGTTCACAACTGTGTCAAAGATTGATCAGACCCATTCTCGCCTATTACCAATGCAGTGTTTTGAACAAACAAGATCTTTATACTGATAAGAAATTAGAACTACCCTTCAAATGGAGGTGGGAAAGTGGTCATCATTCTGGCATCATGATTACCTACACATGGTCAGTCATTGCTTGAGGTCTCAGACAGGTGATTGACATAGCAGAGATGGCCAGCTCCCAAAAGCATTTATATCATCAGGGACACATGGAGAGAGACTGTTATGAGCAAGAGGATCGAGGGAAATGATCTACCAGATCAGGGAGAAGACCAGGATCTCCCCTACATCAGCCTTTGGAAAGACGAAAAAGACAAAGATATCATTTCAAAATCATCACCCCCACTCCACTATTCTGCAGGATAGCTTTGGCATTGGTAAAGTGTTCTCATCTGTCAATGTCCTTTCTTTGCCTAATGAAAGGATATATCATATCTAAAATGCTATTTAACAAAAATAAACTATCTGAAAACAGCTCCAAGTCATTTACTGTCTAAATTGGGAAATAGTGGTCTCTAACAATACAAATCAACAATGGCTTTACTCCCACAAACCACAACGGGAAGTAAACATGTGAGAACATGGAGGGGTAAAAATGTAATAGCATAGTGTGAACAGCTTAAGGAATTAAGCACCTAAGTTAGGGAACAACAGGAAATGATAGATCAGGAAACTAGGGAAATCCTAAGTTAGGAGAGCTACCAAAATTGAAGGAAACATTACGGTAATTAAACCAAAGGTTTTCAATTGACTCACCCAGGTTCACTTCAAGGTGGTAAGGATCGTGATGAGTGACAGGTGTGGAAAAATGGCAGGCAGAAAATGGAAGCTGAAGTCACAAGTGAAGACCTAAGTTTGTATCTGCCAGTAGGAATGCAACCTGTTGCTCACTTAGTGATGTTGTTGGAGGTGAATCTCTAGAGCAGTGGCAACCTGGACAGTCACAGCAGCAATCATCTTCACAACACCAACACAGAAGATTTCCCCACCCACCCAACAAACATTAACATAACTATTTTAGGAAGGAATGGGAAGCAGATCAGGAAATCAAAAACATTTATCTCAGTTAAGGTTACCTGCAATAGCAAAACAATTCATATCATTCTATGGTAAAGAGAGAATAAAGAGAGTGAACTGATGAAGGTAACATTAACCAGACCTTGAGTTTTGCTTTGTCTATTTGGCATGTCGCAGAACAAGTCAGTCCTGTATAATGGTTTTGGCTCCCAGATAATGTGACATATGTTGTTAACTGAGTTTGTCTGCCATTCCCCTAATATATTCTAATAACACAGCCTGGATTATGGACATCTTTGAAGAGTATGGTACTGGAAAAGCACAGCTAGTCAGGTAGCATCTGAGGAGCAGGAAAGTCAATGTTTCAGGCATAAGCCCCTTCAAGGTAGGCATCCTTGGAAGAGGCTTTGCAGTAAGGTTATAATTAGCTAGGAGAAAGGGAGGACTGCAGATGCTGGAGATTAGAGTCCAACATTGTGGTGCTGGAAAAGCACAGCCAGTCAGGCAGCATCCAAGAATCAAAGTTTTGGATATTAGCCCCTCATCAGGGAGCTTTTCCCTCACGATTCCCATACAATAATATCCTTACTGGCATAAAATTCACTAAAGAGGAAAACTACAAAAAACTGTCATTTTTAGATGTCACAGTAGAACAAACAGCCAATGGGGAACTTCAAACAGCGTCTACAGGAAAACAACACAAATGGACCAAATATTAAACTATAGAAGCAATCATCCCAACACCCACAAACGAAGCTGCATTGGAACATTATTTCAACAAGCCACCACACACTGCAGCACAGAGGAACTACGATGAGCAGAGAAAAATCACCTATACAGCGTACTCAAAAAGAACAGGTATGCAATGAACACAGTCCGCCGATTTCTCAGCAAGGACATTATCAAGCTAGTCGACCTATG
>NW_025185426.1:1487-2843 GCF_004010195.1 Chiloscyllium plagiosum | reverse complement strand
TTGTTGAAATAAAACAAATTCTAAAAACAGGTGCATTGTTCATTGCAGTTTTATTATGTTCAGAGGGAAGGGCAGACTAAGCTCAATGATGAAACATTCTTGTAATTAATTTATTTTGTTTGTTTGCCTTGTTCTGAGCCAATGGAAATGCATTATTTTCAATTGTAGCTTGATTTGGCTTGGTAGCTGGGCTTTAATCGCAAAACCCTCATATTAATTCCCAAATTTGCACAGGCTTTAACTGATTAAACTGTAGCCATTTGAGTAGGATCTGGCCCTTGTACAAAACTTGAACATGAACATCAGTCCTGAGCCACCAGAACAGAACTAGTGGGAGGTTCTGTCATTCAGAGGAGACCTTAAATTGTCATGAAAACTGAACATTGAACTCAAAATGTTAACTCTGTCTGTCTGTCTTTCCACAGACGCTGCAAACTTGCTGCATTCCCTCAGCACTTACTCTTTTTCCTTGTTTTAAATTGTCTCCCACCTACACTCTCAAATGTCTTTATTGTTTAATGTATCAGCCATGGATTACTTGCAAACAGTGTCCCATAAGACACAGATATGAACGGCTTTATCTTCAGATCTGACTAAAGGCAAAAACTGTGCATGTTGGAAATCAAAACAAACATAAAAAATGCTGGAGAAACTCAGCACGTCTGACAGCATCCGTGGAAAGAGAAACAGAGTTCTGAGGAACCGTCACACTAGACTCAGTGTTAACTCTGTTTCTCTTGCCACAGATGTTACCAGAGTCTCTGAATTTCTCAGGCATGTTTTGAATTTGATTCTTTCAGATCTCCAGTTCCATCTGCAGTTCTTTGTTTTCCTTTCTATTTGCAATATATCATAAAATATTTCAAAACACAAAATAAAGTCCCATTTCCTATTCAAAAACTGCAGTCATTCCAACAACAAAAAAACTCAGCAGGTCTGGCAGCATCTGTGGAGAGAAATCAGGAGTTAATGTTTTGGGTCTAGTGATCCTTGCTCAGAACAAAATCTGTCAATGATTTTTCTTACAAACGAGCACAATATAACAAATAACCATTATTATTCCAGGAGGCACATTCCACCTTTAAGTCATGGTTCCAGAAAAACATACCTAGATAATTATTAAGTGCTTTCAAATAATTAGGACAAAACATATTTGTCATTAGTTCAAAATCCCATACGTTTTACACACACACATATTTTACATCGAGTCTTTTGTAGCATCTCCCAGTTGAGGCGACCTGCAAATAAATCCAAGCTGTCACTGATGCCTCTTTCTCCAGATTAAACTTGTTTATATCATTCACCCATAACAAGGGGAGCCAAGCAACCTGGGCAGTGGGATTCTCTGCCATCACT
>NW_025185426.1:0-1479 GCF_004010195.1 Chiloscyllium plagiosum | reverse complement strand
GCAGAGCTGGAGAGTGGGAAGGTTTTGTCACTTCAACAATGTTTAACTTATATGGAACCATCAATGCCAGAGTTTGGAGGATTGTTTCAGACCGTCTTGGAGCTGCCATGATGTTGATGTAGAAGATAAGTCCCGAGATCCTGCCTCCTTCCAAAGACCTTGGCCACAGAAGAAGAGCTGCAGGGAATTAAATGAAAAATTCTCTAAATTTGGTTCATAACATGATTCTTTTCTTGTTATTCTTTCCTGGGATGTGGCTTTTTTGGTAAGGCTGCCATTTGTTTTCCATCCATTATTACCTTTGAACTGAGTGTCTTACTTGACTATTTCAGATCTCAGTTAAGAGACAACGTAATTGCCATGGATCTGGAATTTCACTAATAAACCTGTAATCTGAAAATCAACAATGGTTATATGGTCATCACAGGGTAGTTTTTAAATCCAGATTTTATTGAATTCATATTTCACCATCAGCTGTGGTAGTATTTGACACCATGATTTCCAGAACAGTGGGTTAGTGCTCAGGATGACCACATGACAATAATGCCATAAGAAACAGGAACAGGAGTAGGCCCTTAAGCTCTTGATCCTGCTCCACCATTCAATAGGATCGTGACTGATCCGACATTCCTCACTTTCACCTTCCCTGGAAGCCTTGATTCCCAGACTGATCAAGAATCTATCCATCTCAGCCTTAAATATACACAAGGACTCTGCCCCCACAGGGGGCACTGTGACAAGAACTTCCAAAGAAATTCTTCCTCGTTTCAGTCTTAAACTGACACCCCTTGATTCTGAGACCATGCTTTCTGGTCCTAGACTCCCCCATGACAAGAAACCTCCTCTCAGCATTTTCGCTGTAAGACCCCTTAAGAATCCCATATTTTTCAGTTAGATCTTCTAAGTTCCAGTGAGTAGAGTCCCAACCTGTTTCGCATTTGCTATTTAGACAATGCCTGCTCTCTGGGGATTAGCCTAGTAGACCTTCTCTCGCCTCCAATGAAATTTCCCCAAACAAAGGGACCAAAACTGCCCACATTACTCGAGACTGATAGAAGTATATAAAAGAATGATGGGTATGGATAGAGTTGATGCTATTTGTCTTTTCCCAAGGGTGGGCATTTCAAGACTAGGGGGGCACATTTTTAAAGTGAGAGGAAAGAGATTTTAAAAAGATGAGGAACTTTCTTTATGCATTGTGTGGTTCGCATGTGGAATGAACTTCCTGAGAAAAGGGAGGATGTGGGTGCAATTATAAGGTTTAAAAGACATTTTGATAAGTACATGAGTGGGAAAAGGTTGGAGGGCTATGGGCCAGGAGCAGGCAGGTGGAACGTGTTTAGTTTGGGATAATGTTCGGCAAGGCTTTGTTGGAACGAACGGTCTGTTTCCGTGTTGTATGACTCTATGTGGTCTCACCTCCTCCCTCACCTCCACCCAAGGACCTAAATGAGCCTTCCACATCCATCAAAGTTTTAG
>NW_025185425.1:0-2843 GCF_004010195.1 Chiloscyllium plagiosum | reverse complement strand
AACCTGGCATTCTCCATTGCCTTCCTATCTGTGTAGCCTCCAGAGCCATGAAACTTCCTTATATCTGTAAACATCTTCAGTCACGACAACCTTCCATATCTCTGTTAGTATACACAATGCGCTCCTAGATGAAACAGCTCCCTGTTTGTGCCTCTCAGTCTGCCGACCTCTTCCTTTCTCCATCCCTATCCCAATCTCCAGAATCTAATTTGACTCCCTCTATCTCTGTAAATTCCTCCAATCCCCAAACCCCTTTGTCCCGCTGACATTCTTGAACAGATGTAACTCTGTTTAACTCTAACATCCTGGAGTCCCTGTAAGCCATCCTATCTCTGTAACCTGTACCCATCTGTTCAACCTCCCCACTACTGAGGAATGACTCCCTGTATTCGCCATAAGGCAGATGGAATGAC
The DNA here is from genome assembly GCF_004010195.1 of Chiloscyllium plagiosum. Classification (NCBI taxonomy): domain Eukaryota; kingdom Metazoa; phylum Chordata; class Chondrichthyes; order Orectolobiformes; family Hemiscylliidae; genus Chiloscyllium; species Chiloscyllium plagiosum. The sequence continues at coordinate 2,430 of NW_025185425.1, read as the reverse complement.
AGTGAACAGATATGATGGAACTGTCATTTCGGAGATTTAGCTGCAGAATGACCATCGCTGGGAGGTTAATGCTGAAGGTTTGTTGGGATAGAGCCATAGACTCAGAGAGATGTACAGCATGGAAACCGACCTTTTGATCCAACCCATCCATGCTGAGCAGATATTCCATCCCAATCTAGTCCCAATCGGCAGACTAGGGAGAAAGCCAACAAGTTGTGAAGGAATGATGAGGTTAATGCATTAATGAGACAGTTATGTGGATCTGAATATGAAAAGTGGATCTGAGAATAAGCAAACAGCAGCAACCGTTAGCAGGAATCCTTTTGTAGGCACCAACCAGTGATGGGAATGTCAATATGGTTACAGTCAGGACACTGAATGTACTTATGGCAAGGGCGGTACAGTAACTGTGTGAGACAGTGGTCTCCATGCCGACTGATACAGCAATGAGTATCAGTGTTGTAATGGATAGAATCCTGGATTGTATGTGAGATGGTTTTCTATAACATCATATCATATTTGTAGATCAAATGCTGTGTACTAATAAATATCCAATAATCCCATTATAAAGGAGTTTTGTGAGCAGAGATCCATAATATTATGCAGGACATATTGAGTTTGTGCTCAGACTATGACATGTAGGAGGGGAATGAGGCCATTTGGCCCATTGAGTATGCTCTGTCCTTCAATCAGACCATGACTGATCTGATACTGTTCAACTCTACTTTTCTGCCTTTTCCACAAAACCCTTGTTTCCCTGATTCATTAAAATCTGCAGGAGTTTACAGAACAGTTGGAGAGGTAGACAAAAATAGCAAATTGAGTTTAATCTGGACAATTGTGAGCTGATGTCAAATTCAAGAAGAAAGTTAGCATACTGAGGGATATTGATAAACAGAAGGATCTTGGAGCAAGTCAGTAACTCCCAGAAAATGGCAACAGAAGTGTTTCAGATGGGAAGGAAAGCAAATGGAGCACTAGCCTTCATCGGTCACAACGTTGGGTAAAGTGGTTTGCATTTGATGCTGTAATTGTATCAAATGTTTGTTTAGCCACATTTGGAGTACTGTGCGCAGTTCTCATCTCCACAAAATAGGAAGGATGTGGAGTCTTTGGACAGGGTACAAAAGTGGTTTATCAGCACGTTACCTGTGTTATGTTTTTTAGGGTGTCTTAGGTGTTAAGAGGAAATTAAACAAAGTTGGATTGCTTTGTGAGAGTATCAGAGGCTGACAGGCGACCAGGTACAGGAATATAACATTAGGACAGGGGTAGACAATGTGGATAGTCAGAATCTCTTTTCCAATGTGTAACTTTCAAATGCTAGAGCGCAGAGATTTAAGGTGAGAAAGAGAAAGTTTAAATGAGATTTGTGAGGCAGGTTTTTTTAACAGAGAGTGGAAGTTGCCAAGCAAGGTCATAGAAACAGAAATGTGAGTAAAGTTTTGAAGTGGCATTTAGACATGAACGGGCAGAGAATAGAGGGTTATGGACCCATGTGCAGGCAGATGGTATGGGTTAGAATAGCATCATGGACAGCATAGACGTGGTGGGCCGAAGGACCTGTTGCTGTGTTCTACTGTTCTATTTTCTAACTTCGCAGCATCTGCCCGATCAGAGCCCCTCAGAATCTTGAATGGTTCATTCCATTTCTCTCTCATTATCTAAACTTCAATGGGCTCAACCTCAACCTACTCCACCTCTTCTCGTTAGAAAATCCCTCCATTCCCAGGATCCGCCGAGTGACCCTTCTCTGGACTGCCTCCAATGCGACAATATCTTTCCTTCGGGCACTCACACTGTTCATAATATTCGAGGTGTGGTCTGACTTGTACCTTGCATAGTCTTAGCTTGACCTGCCTATTTTTGGACTCCATTCCCTCTATAATAAATGCCAGCATTTCATTTGCCTTCTCTATTACCTGCTGATCCTGTGGGCTACCTTTTTCAGATTGATAAACACGAACTCCCTCAGCCCTTTCTGCTGTCAGTCTGAAACCAAATAGTGTTAGCCTGATAGTAAGTCGGGAGCATATTGACATTGTTAGAAAGGATATGTCAATATGCAATAACTGGCCACTTGGAAACACATTTGATAAAAGAGAATTTATTTTTGAGCCTGTTGGGTTTAATTTGTTGGTGTGAATATAAATGGCAGGTTTGAAAGGGTGTAGGAGAGGTGGAGTGGTATAGGGGATTTGGTGTATTTGAATTATCGGAAGCCTTTACGCAAGTTTCAATAAGGGCTAAAGAGTAACTTGGGAGAGAATTGGGCCCCTTAAAGATCAGTAAGGTCGCCTATGTGTGGAACCCGAGGAGATGGGTGAGATATTAGACAAAATAGTCCTGTCAGTATTTACTGTGGAGAAAGACATGGAAGCTTGGGAACTTGGGGACATAAATAGTGATGTTGTGGAAAGAATCCTCACC
>NW_025185424.1:1986-2843 GCF_004010195.1 Chiloscyllium plagiosum | reverse complement strand
TCCGGTGACCGGGGAAGGTACTTGGTGGCTCGAGAGGGTTGGTGGGGAGAGTGGCACAAACCAAGGATTGTCGAAGGGAATGGTCCTTGCGGAAGGCAGAGAGGGGTGGGGACTGGAAGATGGTCTTGGTGGTGCGGTCTCATTGGAGTTGGCGGAAGCATTTAAGGATGATGCGTTGGGTGGTAGGTGAGTACAAGGGGGACCCAGCCTTTATTGCGTTGGGAAGGGCGGCGGTCTGCAGCAGTGGAATGGGGAATGAAGGTGGTGTGGTGGAGAGCTGTTTGGATGACAGAGGGAGGAAAATCATGCTGCTCGAAATAGGTGGACATCTGGGATACTCACGAGTGGAATATTTCCTCGTCCGAGTAGATGCGGCAGAGGTGGAGGAATTGGGAGAATGGGATGGAGTTCTTGCAAGACATTGTGTGGGAGGAGGTGTGGGCCAGGGTGTTATGGGAATCTGTGGGTTTGTAGTAAACATCCTTCTGGTAACTCGCCTGAGATGTGTAGTAAACATCCGTCTGGTGACTCACTGGAGATGGAAACGGTGAGGTCAAGAAATGGGAGGGAGGTGTCCGAGATGGACCAAGTGAATTTGAGAGCAGGATGGAAGTTGTGGGTGAAGTCGATGAACTGCTCCAGTTCAGTCTAGGGGCAGGAAGCTGCACCGAGGCAGTCATTGATATAAGGGCAGAAGAGTTGGGATACATTGCCTGTGTAGGTGCTGAAGAGGGATTGTTTGATTTTGCCAACAAAGAGGCGGGCATAGCTGGGGCCCATGTGGGTACCAATGGCCACCCCCTGGATTTGGAGGAAATGGGAGGAATTAAAGGAAAAGTTATTGAGGGTGAGGACCA
>NW_025185424.1:0-1936 GCF_004010195.1 Chiloscyllium plagiosum | reverse complement strand
TGGGGCTGGGGGACTATGAGTTTGGAGGCAGTGGAGGGGAGATCACCGGATGCAATGAGGACACAAACAGTGTGGGTGATATTGGCTTTTGGCTTAAACTTAGGATTGTGGGCAGAGTGGAAGAACAGTGGGATGCTGGGGCCCATGGACATACGTCCCTCAAAGTTGCTGCCAACTTGATCGAGTTGTTAAGAAGATGGATGGTGTTTTGGCTTTCATTAACAGGGGGATTGAGTTTAAGAGCCAGGAGATTTTGCTGCAGCTCTATAGGACCCTGGTTAGACCACACTTGGAATATTGAGTCTAATTCTGGTCACCTCATTTGAGGAAGGATGTAGATGCTTTAGAGAGGGTGCAGAGGAGATTTACCAGGATGCTGCCTGGATTGGAGGGCTTGTCTTATGAAGAGAGGTTGAGTGAGCTTGGACTTTTCACACTGGACAGAGGAAGAGAGAGAGGTGACTTGATAGAGGTGTACAAGTGAATGGGAGACATAGATAGAGTAGTTAGCCAGAGACTTTTCCCCAGGGCAGTAATGTCTGTCACAAGGGATCATAATTGTAAGGTGATTGGAGGTAGGCATCGGGGTGATGTCAGAGGCAGGTTCTTTACTCAGAGAGTGGTGGGTACGTGGAATGCACTGCCAGTGATGGTAGTAGAGTCAGAGACATTAGAGATGTTTAAGCGACTGCTGGACAAGCACATGGATGGCAGTAAACTGAGGGGTGTGTAGGTTAGATTGGTCTTAGATTAAAGTAAATGCTCCGCACAACATCGTGGGCTGAAGGGCCTGTACTGTGCTGTACTGTTCTGTGTTCTGTGTTCGAAGGTCACTCTTTAACCTCCTACACTCCAGTGAAAAAGCCTTGTAGCTTTTCCAGATACTCCTTATAATTCAAACCCTCCATTCCTTATGCCATCTTTGTGAACCTTTTCTACATCCTCTCCAATTCAACCATATCCTTCCTATAGCTAGGCAACCAGAACAGTACACAGTACAGGTACACAATCCTTTATCCAAAATTCCAAACTCCAAAAAGCTCCAAAATCCGAAATTGTTTTTCTGGAGTGTGGAGCGCCATTTTGGCGTGTGTACAGGTGACCCACTCGATTTGCGTCACTCAGATGTGACATGGTGGTGTGGCCCAGCGCTGACAGGCATCAATTGTGTCTCAGTGCTTGTACTATTCACACGTGTATCTGCTGTTAGGTAATACTTTTCTCATTTCACAGTGAAAATGTCATTTATTCCGAATCCGAAAAATTCCTAATTCAGAAAAACAACTGGCCCCAGAAAAAGGATTGTGTAACTGTACTCCAAAATTGGTCTCACCAATGTCCTGTACAATCACACCATGACATCCCAACTGTTTTACTCAATGGTCTCAGCAATAAAGGTGCCAAACACCTTCTTTCCCACCCTGTCTACCTGTAACACAACTTTCAATGAACTATGTACCTGAACCCCGAGGTTTTTATGTTCTACAACATTCCCTCAGGCCCAACCATTAACTGTGTAGGTCCTGCCCCTGTTTGTTTTACCAAAATGCAATACCTGACATTTATTCAAATTAAACTCCATCTGCCACACCTCAGCCCATTGGCCTAATTGATCAAGATCCATTTGCAATCTCAGATAGTCATCATCACTGTCTCTAACACCACCAATTTTGGTGTCATTTGCAAATTTACTGCCCCTGCCTCCTATATTCTCATCTAAATCATTTATATCAATGACAAATAACAGTGGGCCCAGTGCTGATCCCTGTGGAACACTGCTGGTTACAGACCTCCAGTCTGACATACAACCCTCCACCACCACTCTCTGTCTCCTACCATGAAGCCAATCTTGTATCCAATTGACAAGTTCACCCTGAATCCCATGTGATCAAATTTTAAGGTCGGGTTGGGACCCAGGGAGATAGTGAGGAAAGAC
>NW_025185423.1:1215-2843 GCF_004010195.1 Chiloscyllium plagiosum | reverse complement strand
TTTATTGTGTTAGCATCAGGTTTAGGTTCACGTAGTTCTGACCCTGACACGTTCACCCACACTCGTCACTGAATCATAGATCGTGTTGATGGTAATGGCAGACTGCGGAGATTATCCAGGGCGAAATGTTTCAGGTTGTGTATGAATGCAGGTCTGCTTCTCCTGCTACTGTGGTCTGCAGCACTACATGAATACACAATTTTGAGCTGCAATATCTGCAATGCAATTCTGCTGTCTGTTCCCCAGTTCACATCGAGACCATTCACCCATCAGCCATCATTACTCAATGACCTAATGTGCTAATACTTTCATTTTCAAATCGACATTCTGCTGAGGGTCTCTCCCCGTGTCATGCTTTCAATCTGGCACATTCCGCAAAAGTTTTTAACTGAGCTTAATTCAATCATTTAATTCATCTGTAGTTTTCCTTCAGTAATGCCATCTTCTGTGTTTGAGGTGAATGTGCTTCCCTGTTTCTCTCCCTGACCATGCTTAAGAGCTCTGTAGTGCCAGTGATGCCAGCGTTACGTAGTTGCAGAACCAATTAATTCTCTGGATTCCCAATCATCTTCACCACACTGTATGTTTCCTCTTTTGGTTTGATACCTTATCGCTCATGGCTGCCTTGTCTTCCCATGAGTATGTTGCATCTCCTTTGGGATGAATTTCTGATATACTGCGAATTATCCACAGAAACTCCTGCCATTGCTGTTCCATGGTCTTCCCTGTTCGGCTTCCCTTCCAATTAACTCTGGCCAACTCCTCTCACATGTCTTTGTACTTACGTTGCTCACTTATAATCACATTACAACGAGATGAGACCAATAGATATAAACTGAAAGAAGGAGTTTTGAGAGAAGGGACACGAAGAATAATTGGGGGATTTCTTAACTAGATTAAAAAAAAGAGAACGAGAGACAGAATGTAGATGTGGAGATATTATCGAAAGAAGCAGATGTACGTCCTTCAATGTTTTGGCAATTCCTGAGTATTGTGGTCTTTTGAACAGTGCATGTACAACAGAGTAATATGTTCAAATGTTGGGTCTGATGCCAGAATTTTTCTCTCCAATAATATGGCAGACATTAGCGTTGGAAAGAACCCAACAGGCCAATATATTTAATTCCTGGTAGAAAGGGGGTGAAGTGAAATAAGTTGGGACACCAAAACCAAGATTTATAACACATTCTGAAAAGAATGGGAGACAAGAATAGGGAATCCCAGAAAAGGGGGAACGTTGAGAGAAGGGGAACATATCACTTAGATGAGGATAAAACAATGTTTTAATGCTTTATAAATGTTATACATCATGTGCATCATTTTTTGTTAACTGTGTCTCCGTTGTTCATTCCGAATGTGTTGTACACATATGAACAATCTTCCTTATCTGAACACACACTGATTAAACAGTGTATATAAAATCACTTTTCCTCCATTTCAAACTGTCCTGTTGTCGTGATACCAGGATACATGAACACCAATTGGCCACCAAAAGACATAACCCACTTTCACTAGTTTCCATACATACAGACAAGGAAGAACACCACTTTGACAGGGACTATACACAAATCCTATGAAAGGCGAAACAAAGACACGCACAAAAATTCTGAGAGGCATGGTCTTCTAAC
>NW_025185423.1:0-446 GCF_004010195.1 Chiloscyllium plagiosum | reverse complement strand
AATGGGGACAGAAATTAAGCATGCCCTTGTGTAACATCAGGTTGGAGTGCCAAATCAAGTTTGGGGAAGTCACGGTGAGAGTGAGTGACAGATTGTCAGTTCCAGGAATGCAGGTTGTTCTTGAGAATGATTTAAAAGGATCCAAGGTGGGAGAGGCAGCCATGTGGTGGAGAAGTCAAAGGAAGACTAAGGAACTGGGGAGTGAAAAGAAAAATACGCAGGATTTTTTCCAGGCTATGTAGATTAGATTACATTACATTACAGTGTGGAAACAGGCCCTTCGGCCCAACAAGTCCACACCGACCCGCCACCCACCCATACCCCTTACCTAACACTACGGGCAATTTAGCATGGCCAATTCACCTGACCTGTACATCTTTGCACTGTGGGAGGAAACCGGAGCATCCGGAGGCAACCCACGCAGACACGGGGAGAACGTGCAAACT
>NW_025185422.1:1821-2842 GCF_004010195.1 Chiloscyllium plagiosum | reverse complement strand
CGGGAATGGTATCAGATACCGAGGTTAGGGCGGGCTGAAGTGAAGTGGAAAATTCTGTCAGAACGTGGATCAGTACAACTGCATTACATCACCCAGACTGTAAAAGACACACAAGGAGCAAATCAATTTCAGTGCAGGAACAATGACAGGTAAAGTGGAACGGAGACAATACAACACACTGAGATGGAGTGGAATTATTTATGAAAAAGGGTTCAATATTGAAGCTATTTTACATACAGACTGCCCTCATATTGGAAAAAGGAATTTCCTGCAGTGTAACGGCGATATTTGCCTGCGACATCACAATGTTGAGAGACACTGACATATCTTCTGTAGCAGCGTGGCTGAGTGAAAGCATGATCGTCCCATCAACCAGAATTCAATACTTCAAAACTCTCCTCTGTGCTGTACAACCTATTTGCTGCTCCTGTAGTCAGGTCCCAATCTCTTCACAGTGTATCTTTTTCTGCTTCCTGCCTCACGTTAACACTTGAAACCTGATCCAAAATCCAGTGTTTCCGCTTCAACCAATACTTTGTAACTCCAGAGCTGACACAGCTACCAGTGACCAATTAGACTTTTCGTGCGCTCTCACTCTGGTATGATCTGAATGATAAAGTTCACTGTATCTGATCCACAGGACACACTGCAGAATTTCCCCTCGCGCGATGGTGTTGTTTGTCCCATCCCCGCGGACTGAGCTGTCTCCATTGGTAGACCTGTCTCCATTCGTAGAGTATCACACAGTAACAGTGAATATCTTTTGATGTCATTCTCGAAGGTGCATGCTACAAAAAGCTGAAGACTGCGGGAAACCGCTGTGGTCAGCACTTACACAGAGGCCCAGCGGGAGCCTGGTGGGCCCATACACCAGAAGTCAATGGATAAAAAGATTCTCTTTTTAGAAGAATCCGATTCAGACCATCGTCTTAACACTTCCTGGGGAGAAAATGGATGTGGGAGAGCGGACAGTCTCAACTGGTTCCAGCATTTACAATCTTGGTCCGTGTGACAACAAAAG
>NW_025185422.1:0-1138 GCF_004010195.1 Chiloscyllium plagiosum | reverse complement strand
TTGTGTCCGAATAGAGGTTATCCAGCTGATGTGAAGATCTTAAGAGTAAATATGAGGGAAATCTCTTAGGTGAGTGGAAATTAGACGTTAGAACGTCAAACCCAGCGGGGCACGATAAATAAGTTTGGATTAGGCATTTTATATTCTGAGAGTTATTGAATTCGGAGATGAATTTTCAGAAATAAAAACATTTTAGAAGCTGATTCCAGAATATTCGAAAAGCGCGAGCAGGCACACAAGGAGTAAATTAAACAGCGACAGTGATTCTGGGCTGCCTGAATGGCGATGCAAAGAGAAACACTCTGGAAGTGATTAACATTCATAGGAAAGAAATTGCATAATACCTGCAATTGGAAATGTTAAGTGTAAGAAGAGCTAATGGAGTTGGAAGGTGCAGCAGCTCATTCTACATGAAATATTACATAATGCAAATGCACTAATCTGTTTGGTTTAGCTCTGCATTGAATGGAAGTCGGTTAGCTCAGTTCGCTGACTAACTGGTTTGTGAGAAAAGTGAGACCAACAACGTGGGATTAATTCTCTCACTGTCTGCCCGCCGTTTGATATGATCATGGCTGATCAAACACGTCAATGTCTTTGCCCAGCTCATCCACAACAACCTGTCGTACAACGGGATAAAGACAGTTAAGCAATCGAAAATTTCTGTTCATGAAACATATTGCATTCATCAATAATCTTCACCATTCCTACATCCAAGAACACGTTGCACAGTGGGTTTCTGCACGAAATTTGCAGGTTTTTGCGGATGAGCATCTGATTCTGGTCTGATCATGTTTCAAATGATATTATTCCGTAAAAACTCACAACCAAGAAGGTAAGGAATTTCCTCTGGTCAGTAGCAGGGATGGGAACTCCAGACGACAGGAATTGGCGATGAGTCAGCACAACACTCAATGATTCAGCTGAAAACTGAACTAAACTTCAATTCTAGTGCGGTTCAAACCCACAAACATTGTAAGCAAAGTTACCAAATTTGTAGAAATCTAACATGCTTTTCATTGCGCCACAGAGCTGCACTCGCCAAAATTTTACTGCGCCCAAAGTTGCGGTTGTCGTAGAGAAACCGTCGGCTATCACCAGGAGATGCGGAGAGTTTTCAAGGAGTAGATCTTTTATT
>NW_025185421.1:0-2842 GCF_004010195.1 Chiloscyllium plagiosum | reverse complement strand
GTGTGTCATTAATCTTTAATCCACTTTGCAACAACCCCACGTCTGCATTCAGTTGATGGGATGTGGTGTCCCATGTGACCTTACACAAGTATCTTGGGGATCTGCAGGATTAAGGCTGAATTCCCAGAAAGAGACAAACAGATTGGACAAACATTTGTGGGAAGGCAACTGCTGAGGCTGACTCACAGAGTTTACAGAGGGAGATGGATGGGTCAAGGGAGCGGCCAAAAACTGAGCAAATGAAAGACAATATGGGAATGTGTCAGGTTATACACTTTGGGAGGAAGAATAAAGCAGCTGGATATTATTTCAATGGAGAAAGACAGCAGAACGTTACAGCACAGAGAGATATGAAATGTGTTTTTGCGGTCTCGCTGTTGATCCTTTGCTGTGACCAACCTTCATGGTAATATCGGTGAGATGTTCTTGGTTTCTCTTTAGTTCTTGAGTCTGGTTATGCCGATTGTGATTTGCAGGCCGTGGTGAGACCGTGGTCAAGATCACCGTCAGTTTCTTGGATGAAGTCTTCACGACTGGTAACGCTGACAGTCACCACTGAAGAGTGTCTCTGCCATTATCTGCAGTTGGCCCGGCACATCAACAGTTTCATCAGCAAACCTCAAGGGACAACATCCAAAACCTTTGTGCTCTTGAAGGCAAATCCCTTCTCATTAAGGCAAGAAACAAAATATCTTTAATGGGATGATGTTGATTTGAACATTGGGGAAGATCAGGGAAAAGGAGCATAGGGACACACTCCTGGATGCCAGACCCTATACGAAGCCTTGACTTGGCATCAACATTCTGTACCACCAACCCAACACAGACCTGGGGACTTCTCCAGAGGAGATGAGAAATCGACTTGACTGTGGACGAAGATCAGCCATGAAGACAAGGGTTAAGTCAGACACCCCAGATGGGACTCGAACCCACAATCCCTGGCTTAGGAGGCCAATGCCTTATCTATTAGGCCACTGGGGCTGCACAGTTAAAGTAAAAAATGGCAGCCTTTAAATACTGCACCCTGACCTCTCATTGTGTGTTTTTCTGAGTTTTATACTGTCACTGCACTCTGGGGATCCAAGATGGTGGTGATCTTGGACGATCATGTTGCAGAGCTCCGCACCACAGCACAAGCGGGAAGAATTTCTATCACGCCCAATCCCGACCATCGCGATATCCTGGGGCTCTGAAAAGATTGTGAAATCCCAGGACATTGTGAAAAATCAACTTACCTGCGTTTTCATCATCCAGAGATGTTGAAGAAGGGAGGAGCAGTGTCTGAGGCCAGGCTCCCGGCCCAGCCTGCAGGATCCTTGGGCTCAATTGCCTACCAGGCCTTGGTGAAGTAGCTCGCGAAATCTCGCGAAATGTTGGGTCAGCAGATAGAGGAGAAACTGGCCCCGATCTCTATCATGCTGCAGAAGCATGAACAGCAGCTGGGAGACCTGGAAAAGAGGATGGATGAGGTTGAACACAGAGTCACAGCAGTGGAAGCTGATACCAGTTCCTCTAAGGATAGGATCCCAGCATCGGAGGCTGAGGGGTGACCTTACAGAGGTTTATAATATCATGAGGAGCATGAATAGGGTAAACAGCCAAGGTCTTTTCCCTGGGGTGGGGGAGTCCAGAACTAGAGGGCTTAGGTTTAGAGTGAGAGGGAAAAGATATAAAAGAGACCTAAGGGGCAACCTTTTCAGGCAGAGGGTGGTGTGTGTGTGTGGAATGAGCTGCCAGAGGAAGTGGTGGAGGTTGGTACAATTACATTGTTTAAAAGGCATCTGGATGGGTATATGAATAGGAAGATTTTGGAGGGAGATGGGCCGGGTGCTGGCAGGTGGGACTAGATTGGGTTGGGATATCTGTTCGGCATGGACGGGTTGGACCGAGGGTGTGTTTCTGTGCTGTACATCTCTATGACTCGATGACTGGAAGTGTCAGTCTGAGTAAATCCGTTGTCTAGCTCCTGGCAATGTGACCCCATTGGATGATGTGAACCCAGCTCATGACCCCTTTGGCCAAAGCTACAGAACATTCTGGAAGGTCAGGGAAAAGAAGGATATGAACACACACCTGGATGCCAGTCCCTTAGCAAAGCCTTGACTGGGATCTGCAGCAGAGCTCTGACCATCTGCTCCAAACTTGTTCATAAAAGCCCTAGAGTGAGGGGGATAAGCCATTCACCCTAGCAAGGCCACACTCAGCCTCTGAAGAGCATCCCAACCAGGCCCAATCCCTATCCTCTCACCCTGCATTCCCCAAAACCAATCGACCGAACCTGCACATCTTTGAGCTGTGGGAGGAAAACAATGCACTCCGAGTACCCCATGGAGAGAATGTGCAAACTCGACACAAACAGACACCCAAGGGACGAATCAAACCCAAGACCCTGATACTGTGAGTCACCATGCCAGCCCCAGGAGAAACTCAGCAGCTCTTTCATCATTGTGGCTCTGCTGTCTCTTTCAGGCAATTTCGACCCAATCCTGCAGATCCCCGACAACTTTGTGCTAGTTTATGTTGGACACCACTTCCCATCAACTGAATACAGACATGGGGATTTTTATAATCTCGGTTAGAAGTAAAGTTCAAAGAGGGTAACCTATGAAAACGAGCCACTCAGGAGGGGATTTGAATTCACAATCCCTGGCTGAGGAGCCCAATATCTTATCCATTAGGCCACAGAGGTTACATATCTGCTGTTAAACTGGCAGCCTTTAAATACTGCACCCTGATGGCTCATATTGTGGTTTTCTCAGTTTTATACTCTCACTAATTGTTTTTTACCCCTTCCATCTCATGCTAAAACATTGGCTGCTTGATAAATCAATCTCGCTTCCCA
>NW_025185420.1:0-2842 GCF_004010195.1 Chiloscyllium plagiosum | reverse complement strand
ATTGATCAATTTGTTCAGACAACCCTACCGGATTCTCAACAAGGACTTTCGTTTCCTTTTTAAATGTTCTGACCTCCCCACTGGTGAGGGGGGCACTCACAAACCCAATCTCTTTGCCCCTATTGGTACCTCCCGAAGGGGATAAGTCGTTACATTCTTCCCTTTTTTCTTTTCTTCTTTTTAAGAAATATTGCAATATTTCTAGCTCCCCATAACGTCAAACACCAATTCATCAATTCATAATCTCTTTTGAATCCTTAACCTTAAAAGAAATCATGTTAAGTTTCCATAATAAAAATCAAATTCAAAACAGTCCTCGAACTCAAGCTCCAGGGAATAAAACGCAAACATTCAATCACCAACAAACCAATGTGCATTCAAACCAAATCACAAAGGGTTAAACTTTCTACCAGCTGTACAGCTCTTTTCATTCTCTCTCTCTCACTCATTGACAAATAAATTCAGATATTTACAAACCCAGTCTTCGTCCGACCTGTACTTTGGCCAGAAGACGGCGGGACGAAGAATGGATTCCTTAGTCCATACAAAGCAACAATATTTAATCATCTTTTTCCCTTGTACAAGTATTATTTTTCCAATTCCACAACATCCTGCCCAACGGACTTTCTGCAGGTATGTTGTAAGAGACTCCACCTCCATTTCCATTGCCTTGTTCTTCTTTTGTTTTCCCGGAGGCTTTTTCCTTACTTACGGCACAACCTATATTGAGTTCCTTCGTTAGTCCCTTATTAACTACTAAAATTCAATCCCAGCCACCAAGGCAATACTTAAAAGTCAATTTTCTTACCTTGGTCTGTGCACAGAGTTGCCTGGCCCCTTTTTGCCATATTTTCTATTGACCTCCTCTCACTGTCTGATTCAGATGTCTCTCTTGTGGGATTCGTACCAGTCGCCCAAGGGAGTGGACCAGACCGGGACACGAGACCGCTCCTCAATGGGGAACGGGAAGCGTCTTCCCAGAGTCCAGCGCCAACCACTCCTCCCGGCGATGGAAGAACATCCCGGACAGCCACCAATTGTGAGAAACAAAGCTCACTCACTTCAATAATTTCAGTCTGACACAAGATCTGAATCAGTAGTGTCCTTTATTTCACACTTGCAAGTGGGTGTGATGTCCACAAGGCAGAGACAAAACACACTGAATTCAACAAATACTCGATATTTATATAATTTGGTTCCTACATATTTTTTTCTTATTTCATTGTTTCCCCCCCTGTTTACATCCTCCACTTCCCATTACTCCTCTTTATCTCTTGTCTTATCCAGCCTTGTCTGTGACAAAATGCTTAGTTCTGGCCTCACAAGGCCATTTGACCTCATCTTGCTGTGGGTTATTGTTAGGCATTTCTTGCCTTACCATTATCTATTCCCTCCATCTGTGCTGCCCCTCACAGCATCTTATCACTAAGCCCTTTTAATTGGGGTTTGTTCCTGTGTTTCTGTAAAAGTGGGAAACAGATGTTTATACCTACTGTTTATACAGGCATATTTAGTTTAACTGCCTCTCTTCACAACATTTTATCTAGTGCCTGTATTTCTATCAGCTGCCAGAGGAAGTGGTGGAGGTTGGTAAAATTGCAACATTTAAAGGCATTTGGATGGGTATATGAAGAGAAAGGGTTTGGAGGGATATGGTCCGAGTGCTGGCAGGTGGGACGAGATTGGGTTGGGATATCTGGTCAGCATGGACGGGTAGGACCTAAGGGACTTTATGACTCTCTTTTGCACCTGGTATCTCCAGACATTTTACATTTCTATCTCACCTTTATTAACATTACCACTCTTTTTGTCTCCTGCTCTGAGCACCATCACCATTTACTCTACTTGATCTGTCTCCCCATCTCTCAACAGCATAAAAATGTTTAAATTCCAAGATGGTCCAGTTCTGAAGAAAACATTTCAGACTCAAAAGGTTAATGCTATTTGTTTATCCATGTCATGCATGCAGCTGGACGTTGTCAGTTGCAAGTGGTGACAACAGCTCCACTGCAGTTATTAGTGTAATTCCAGCAGGCTCTTGCATTTGATTTGACTTGATTTATTGTTGTCACACATACCTAAGTGCAGTGAAAAGTTGTGTTTTGTGTACAGAATAAGCATATCATAAGATACAAAGACATACAGATCATAGGGTGATTTAACACAGCAAGGCACACAAAGTTACAGCTGCAAGGAGGGTATAAAAAGAGATCACCATTAGATTTGCAATTTGAGAGGCCCATTCAGCAGACTAATGTGTTCTTGAACCCTTTGGCACGTGTGTTTAAACTTTTGTATCTTCTGCGTGATGGCAGAAGTTGCAAGAGATTATTACCAGCATAGGTGTTGCTGATGGTGCTGGCTGCCTTTCCACAGCAACAGTATATGTAGATGGAGTCCATGGCTTTTGTGATTGTCTGGGCTGTACACACAACTTTCTGTAGGTTCTTATGGCCATGGGTAGAGCAATTACTGTAACAAGCCATGATGTAGCTGGGTAGAATGCTTTCTATGATGCATCTGTAAGAGTTAATGAGGGTCCTTACAGACATGCTGAATTTCATAAGCGTTCAGAGGAAGAAGAGGCATTGTTGTGCCTTCTTGATTATCACACCTATGTGGGAGGTTCAGTGCAGGTTGCTGGTTATCATCACTCCAAGGAATTTGATGCTATCGACCCTCTCCACCTCAGCTCCATTGATGTAAGTAGTGTCATGTTGTTGTTCTTTCTTCCGGAAGTCGATGATCAACTCTGTAGTTTTATTGACATTGGAGGAGAGATTGTTACCTTTGTACGACAAAATCAAGCATCCTTTCTTCTTTCTGTATGCTGACTCATCAT
>NW_025185419.1:0-2842 GCF_004010195.1 Chiloscyllium plagiosum | reverse complement strand
TGACCTCTGTTACTGATAGATGTTGACAGATACTGCTTCCCCTGTTTTGTTACTGACGGATGTTGACCCATACTGCTCCCTCTGTACTATTACTGTCAGATACTGATCCATATGCTCCCTCTGTACTGTTACTGACAGTTACTGACCCATACTGCTCCCTCTGTACTGTTACTGACAGTTACTGACCCATACTGCTCCCTCTGAACTATTACTGACAGATACTGACCCATATGCTCCCCCTGTACTGTTATTGACAGACACTGACCCATACTGCTCCCTCTGTACTGTTACTGACAGATACTGGCCCACTCTGCTCCCTCTGTACTGTTACTGAAAGATACTGACCCATACTGCTCCCTCTGTACTGTTACTGAAAGATACTGACCCATTCCCTCTGTACTGTTACTGAAAGATACTGACCCATACTGTTCCCTCTATACTGTTACTAACAGATATTTAGCCCTACATTTCCCTCTGTATTGTTACTGACCCATACTGTTCCATCTGTACTGTTATTGACCCATACTGTTCCCTTTGTACTGTTTCGAACAGATACTGACCAACACTGCTCCCTCTGTAATATTACTGATAGATACTGATCCATACTGCTCCCACACTGCACTGTTACTGACAGATATTGACACACACAGCACCCTCTGCACTGTAACTGACAGATACTGACCCATACTGCTCCGTCTGTACTATTACTGATAAATACTGACCCATACAGCTCTCCTGCACAGTTAAAGACAGATATTCACCCACACTGCACACCCTGCACAGAAAGAGACAAATACTGGCCCGTCCCACTCCCTCTGTACTGTTCCTGACAGATACTGACCCACACAGCACCCTCTGTACTGTTACTGACAGTTACTGACCCATATTGCTCCTTCTGTATTGTTACTGACAGATACAGACCCATACTGATCCCTCTGTACTGTTACTGACAGATACTGACCCTTACTGCTCGCTCTGCATTGTTACTGACAGATACTGACTATAGCGCTCCCTCTGTAATGTTACTGACAGACACTGACCCATAGTGCTCCCTCCATACTGCTAATAACAGATACTGACCCACACTGCTCCCTCTGTGCTATTGCTGATAGAGACTGACCCACACTGATCTGTCTACATTGTTTCTGGCAGATACTGATTAATACTGCTCGCTTTGTACAATTACTGACAGATACTGATCCATACTGCTCCCTCAGTACTGTTACTGACAGATACTGAGCCATACTGCTTCCTCTGTACTGGTACTGACAGATATTGACCCACATTGCTCCCTCTGTACTGTTACTGACAGATACTGACCCACACTGCTCCCCATGTCTGTTACTGACAGGTACTGACCCATACTGCTCCCTCTGTACTGTTGCTGACTGATACTGACCCATACTGCTTCCTCTGTACTGCTACTGACAGATACTGACCCACATTGCTCCCTCTGTACTGTTACTGACAGATACTAACCCATACTGCAACCTCTGTACTGTTACTGACAGATACTGACCCATAGTGCATCCTCTGTACTATTACCGACCAATATTGACCCATACAGCTCCCACTGTACTGGTACTGACAGGTACTGACCCACATTGTCTGTACTGAAACTGATAGATACTGACCCATATTGTTCCCTTTGTACTGTTTCTGATAGATACTGACCCATACTGCTCCCTCTTTGATGTTACTGACAGACACTGATCCATACTGCTCGCGCGATACTGTTATTGACAGATACTGACCCATAGTGCACCCTCTGTACTGTTACTGATAAATACTGACCCATACTGCTCCTTTTGTGCTGTTACTGACCTGTTACTGATGATACTGACATATACTGCTCCTTTTTTGCTGTTACTGACCTCCATTACTGACAGATACTGACCCATACTGCTCCCCCATTTTGTTACTGACAGATACTGATCCATACTGCTCCCCCTGTCTGTTACTGAGAGATACTGACCCATACTGCTCCCTCTGTATTGTTACTGAGATATACTGATTCATACAGTTCCCTCTGTACTATTACTGACAGATACTGACCCATACTGCTCTTTCTGTACTGTTACTGACCCATACTGTTCCCTTTGTACTGTTTTGAACAGATACTGGCCCACACAGATCCCTCTGCACAATTACTGATAGATACTGGTCCATACTGCTCCACCTGCACTGTCACTGACAGATACTGGCCCATACTGCTCCCTTTGAAATGTTACTGACAGATACTGGCCCATACTGCTCCCTCTGTAATGTTACTGACAGATACTGGCCCACACTGCTCCCTCTGAAATGTTACTGACAGATACTGACCCATAGTGCACCCTCTGTACTGTTACTGATAAATACTGACCCATACTGCTCCCCCATTTTGTTATTGACTGACACTGACCCATACTGCTCCCTCTGTACTGTTTCGAACAGATACTGGCCCACACTGCTCCCTCTGTACAATTACTGATAGATACTTGTCCGTACTGCTCCACCTACACAGACATTGACCCATACTGCACCCTCTGTACAGTTACTGATAGATACTGACCCACGCCTCTTCCCCTATGCAGTTACTGACAGATATTCACCCACACTGCTCCCACCGCACAGTTACTGACAGATACTGGCCCGCTGTACTATTACTAACAGATACTAACCCATACTGCATCTTCTGTGCTGTTACTGACCACTGTTACTGATAGATACTGACCAATACTGCTCTCCCATATTGTTACTGACAGACACTTACCCATACTGCTCCCTCTGTACTGTTCCTGACAGATACTGATCCATACTGCGCGCTCTGTATTTTAACTGATAGATACTGACCCATACT
>NW_025185418.1:0-2842 GCF_004010195.1 Chiloscyllium plagiosum | reverse complement strand
GCGACCACTGGGACCGTTCGATTCAACACCATTTTGTGCCCAGCCGTGTGCTCCGGTTCGTTTTGGGAACGAACAGACTGTCCTTAAAGAAACAGGACCTTGGGACAGTGTCAAGAGTTAGAATTGAGAGCAACATCTGGGTAGTGTTCCGGCCCGCTTTCAAAACCGGGGTCTCCTATTTCGGATGGAATTTTTTTTTCTCTCTTGGAGGTTTGGGATTCTCTGGAATTCTCCCCCACCCCACCCCCCCCAAGGGAGTTGTGGGTTCGGTTGCTGAGTATATTCAAGACTAGGGTTTGGGTACTGACCAATGAGGGAGTCAAGGGTCACTGGCTGAGACCACAATTAGATCAGCTGTGATCTTATTCAATGAAGGTTCTGGGGCTGAACGGCCCACTGCTGTTCCTGTGTAACAGGCTTGAATGGCCTTCTGCTCCTGTCTTATAAGCTTAGGATGGGGGTGTGGGGGAACTGAATATGTAATAAACTCAAGGAGGAGGCCTCCTGTCCCTGTGCAACAGGCCCAATGGGCCGAATGGCCTCCTGTTCCTGTGGAATAAGCTGAGGAGGGTGGGCTAAATGGCTTCAGGTGGGGTTAGGTTATAGGAAAGTGGGCTGAATGGTCTCCTGTTCCTATGGGATAGGCTGAAGGAGAGTGGGCTGAATGGCTACCTGATCCTGTGGGATAGGCTGAAGGAGAGTGGGCTGAATGTCCTCTTATGGGATAGGCTGAAGGAGAATGGGCTGAATGGCTACCTGATCCTGTGGGATAAGCTGAAGGAGAGTGGGCTGAATGTCCTCTTATGGGATAGGCTGAAGGAGAGTGGGCTGAATGTCCTCTTATGGGATAGGCTGAAGGAGAGTGGGCTGAATGTCCCCCTCTGAAGGAGAGTGGACTGAATGTCCTCTTATGGGATAGGCTGAAGGAGAATGGGCTGAATGTCCTCTTATGGGATAAGCTGAAGGAGAGTGGGCTGAATGTCCTCTTATGGGATAAGCTGAAGGAGAGTGGGCTGAATGTCCCCCTCTGAAGGAGAGTGGACTGAATGTCCTCTTATGGGATAGGCTGAAGGAGAGTGGGCTGAATGGCCTCCTGTTCCTGTGGGGTAGGCTGAAGGAGAGTGGGTTGAATGTCCTCTTATGGGATAGGCTGAAGGAGAGTGGGCTGAATGTCCCCCTCTGAAGGAGAGTGGACTGAATGTCCTCTTATGGGATAGGCTGAAGGAGAGTGGGCTGAATGGCCTCCTGTTCCTGTGGGGTAGGCTCGAGAGTGGGTTGAATCGTCTCCTGTGGGATAGGCTGAAGCAAAGGGACTGAATGGCCACCTATGAGATAGGCTGCAGGAAAGTGGGCTGAATGGCCTACTGTTCCTATGGGATAGGTTGAGGGACAGTGGGCTGAACGGCCTCGTCTTATTCCAGGGAAACCACCACCTTAATCACCGCCTACATTCCCTGAACCTATTGGCTGGACGCATGCACATTACCCGGTAGTTGATTGGAAGCTGCGGCCGTCGGTCGGGCATGTCGTTTTTTTCTGATTGGGTCTAACAGCCGTCACTCAGTTCGCCCCGTGGTGTGATAGGTCGGTTAAGTTGCTTGCAACTCTTGCTGAGATCCCGCCTACTGCTCGTGTCCGATTGGTGGTCAACTAACGCGTCCTCAATGTGCGGCGTTTCCATTGGATCACAGTCTGTCCGTCATTGTTCAGCAGTTTCCGCCCCCCCACTCCATGTGGTTGGCGTCGACCCACGGGAGGTGCCCCGAATATCGTCCAATCACCATCCGAGACTGTGGTTGCAGTGTTCGCGATTCGTCAGAACGTTTGTCGCTGTACGTTTTCCCCGCCCCTTCACCGGCGTTCTACGAATCTGATTCGTGGGCCTCGCCTCTGTCGAGGGTGGTGTTGTGATTGGCTGGATTCCTCAGAATACGTCGGCGAAAGTGTTTAATTGGTCCATGGTGCTGTCAATCAGTGGAGTGGGTGGGATCCGGTCTGCGAAAACATTGGTCATGGCATGAGCCTTGGAGTTGATTGGTATTCTCCTCTGCCCATCATTGCATCATGTGGATTTGGTAGGCGTCGATTGGTATGGATGGACCAATCAGTGAAGGGGGCGTTGGTTAGGAGGCGGGGAAAGCCCGGGGATATGGGTGGCATGACTGTACACAACTCCTGTCCATCAGGGCAATAAGGGGGGGTACCCTGGGGCTAGGTGGTCATTGGTCAGACAATCACAAAGCAGGCTGTAACGTCAGACGACTTGATTATTTTGTCAGCCAGTAATCAGTGAAGGGGCGGGGCCAGTGGGAATTGCCAAGCAGTGATTGGTTAATGCGTCCCTCAATCAGGCGTGACAGGTTGGGAGGGTTGGCACCTTGTTAGGTAGTGACATCTGATTGGTTATTGCGTCCATCCATCTGACTATGGGGCGGGAGTTTAGTGTAATCCGAAATCAGATTGGTTAATATAGGGATTGGGTAGTGTATCCGTTGATCTTGACTGTTTGCGATAGGTCACCAGGGCCGTCAATCAATAAAGTATTTGGGGGTGGGTTTTCGCAAAGTTTGACGCATCTGATTGGTCACACTGTACATCAATTAACGTTGGGCGCCGGGAATGATTGGTTCATATGCCCGTCAATGCGCCTGACACCGCTGCATGCGATTGGCTACTTTGCCCGGCAATGAGCGTTGCAGGCGTCTGGGAGAGTCACGGGCCCCGACGCATCTGATTGGTCAGCCGCTTCCGTCTGTCGGATTCGCGTCGAGGTCCCTGTATCCGATTGGCGACCCGACCCGTCAATTGTCCGTGGGGTGGGCGGTGTCCTGTATGCTGTGCC
>NW_025185417.1:2274-2842 GCF_004010195.1 Chiloscyllium plagiosum | reverse complement strand
GATCGATTCTATCGATGGGAGGTTGACTTTTGTTATTGTCCGGGCTGAGTTCACCACTTTCTGTAACCATCTCCAATCTTGAATGGTACAGTCGCCACACTAGGTAATGATACATCCAGACAGAATGCTGTCGATGGCGCATCTATAAAAGTTAGCAAGAGTATTCGCCGTCATGCCAATTTACTCAGCTGCCTGAGTGAGATGAGAGGCCAATGGGCCTTTCTAACTCGTGTGCCCACATGAACAGTCCAAGAAAACGTGTTGTTAATGAAACGCCTGGGAGAATGCAACTCTCAACTCGTTCATCCTCTGTACTGTTAAAGTGTGGGGGAGCATTTGTACCATCCTGCCAAAAGTCATTAATGATTTCCTTGGTTTTGCCAGCATTGAGAGTTAGGTTGTTCTCAGTGCACCATTTTTCCAGGTCTTCCCCCTCCCTCCCCCCTTCTGTGGTCTGTTTCGTTGCCCTCTGAGGTTCGACCGACTATGGTGGTGTCATCCGCGAACTTGTAAATCACATTACTCTGGTATTTGGCGGCGAAGTCATGGATATATAGTGAGTACAGTA
>NW_025185417.1:0-1125 GCF_004010195.1 Chiloscyllium plagiosum | reverse complement strand
TCACAGTGGTGTAGCAGTGGTCTACAATGTTCGGTCCCCAGTGGGACAGATAATGTTTTGGTGGCAATTGGACAGCACCTTCCCTTCATTGGCTTGATTTATATCGCCAGTTACAATAAACAGGACCACGGGGTGTTCCATCTCCAGGGTGTTCGTAATGGAATACAGCACATCCAGTGTTTCCTCAACATTTGCTTGTGGCGGTATGTACACAGCAGTTAGTAAAACAGCGAGAAATTCAAATTGGAGATAGAAGGGGCGGCTTTTTATGGTGAGTATTTCAAGGTTTGTGGAGCAATGGCTGCGCCAGGTTGCAATGTCCATGCACCAGAAGTTGCTGATTAAAAAGCAAGCACCTGCGCCCTTTTTAACACTGATGTCCATGAATAACATTTGGGAAAAATTGGGACACGTCATTCTGGCACAAGGTAGTTTCCTTGTGCAGGATTCGAATCGGCGTCATAGGAACGCTCATATTAACGCACAATTGTTAATCGAATGACCAGATCGTATTCTCAGGACTTGGGTTTGAAACCTTCCAGGGTAGATGGTGGAGTTTGAGTTTACATCTTGAATTAGGACACGAATGGCGATTATGAATCGATTGTCAGGAAAACACAAGTAGTTCGTTAATGTCTTTTAAGGAAGGAAACTGCTATCAATGCCTGGTCTGGCCTGGCCGACATGCGATTCCGGACACACAGCAACGTGGTTGCTTCTTAATTAATTCTGGAAGAGTTTGGAAAACAGGTTTTGGTGAGGAGACAGATTTCACAGATAAATATTTAAACGTCAGGAACGTGAGGGAGAACTTTGCAGGTGGAGTTTGACGGGGCTTAGGGCGAGATTGTCCATTTTGGCCAAAAACATAACAGGGCAAATTATGATTTAAATAAGAAACAGATTCAAAGTGCATTAACGAGGGCTTATCTAGCTGTCTTCCTGCATTAATAGCAAAAAGTAGGTCCTCCGATGCAGCATTTAATAAGAAAGGCAAACGACATTAATGAATATCACAAACACACCCTAATTTTCTACTTGCACTCCAGATGTTATTTTCAGAAGACGAATGGAGAATTCCAGTCTTTCTTCTTTTCTTATTTCGGTAAATTAACAGAGTGATGC
>NW_025185416.1:1533-2842 GCF_004010195.1 Chiloscyllium plagiosum | reverse complement strand
TTTTCCAATGGGCACCGCGCCACTGAGGGTGAAGGGCGTCCACCGTCTTCTCGAAGTGAGCGGCAAATGGGCTGGACGCTAAATGCAGGCCCTGCCACTGAATGGGAAGAAGGGTTGAGAGTGAATGGGGAGAGGGAGAGAGAGAGAGAGAAAGATCATGCCGCAGCTGTACCAAACTCTAGTCCATCCGCGCCTGGAATATTGTGTACACTTCCGGTCACCGCATTCGAGGAAGAGATTGGGAAAGGGCACACGGGGGATTTAAGAGGGATGTGGCCCGGTCTGGAGCAACGGTCTTACCAGGAAAGGCCGAGGGAGCTGAGGCTGTCTTTGTTAGAGCGGAGAAGGTGATTTAATTGAGAGGTTTAAGATAATCGGGGGGTCCGATAGGTTGGACGGTGAGGGCCTTTTTCCCCTCACCTGGCGATGGCTCGCACGAGGGGACATAGCTTTAAATTGAGAGGTGATCTAGGAGAGACGTCAGAGATGTTTCATTTACTCCGAGAGTAGTAGGGGGCATGGAACACCCTACCTGCGACATTAATAGACTCGCCAACTTTAACTGGTCATTGGACAGGCATATGGATGAGAAGGGAATAGTGTAAGTTAGATGGGCTTCAGATTGGTTCCAGTGCGACAGCGACGGCCTGTACTGCGCTGTAACGTTCTGCGTTCTCTTCAGAGGGTTCTGAGTGACTTGTTTTACAAAGGGTATGTTCACTTTAAGAGAGAACGCGTTTTCTGAATTTCGACAGTAAAGTAGCCACACAGCTACCAACAACAGAGGAGCTAACGAGACCAGTTGTTTCAAAATGGTGGCGGGATACCTGAGTTTTGGTCGCTGTTTTGGCGACGGTTCAACTGGATCCGATCAGTTCAAACTATGCCCCGGGATGCTAAAACCCAACCGAGTTTGCGTTTACTGTATCGACGACATCAGACCAACGAGAGGGAACAATTCTAGGGGGGTATAAAACGCGGGCATTTGGTCAGAGACCAACTGCAGCCGAACCGCAGAGCGACTGCTGGAGAGATAATTCCCCGTCTAACATCGCGATCTCAAAGGAAGTGCAAAGCTCTCTCTATCAGAAAGGTACCTACTCCTGTAAGAACAGCAAAAAGAAAGACGATGATCCAGGGAGATCGGAAGATTAAAGACAGCGGAGAAGACAGAAACTGTGTAGAATTGAGAATTAATTCATGTAACGTTTAATAAGTGGATGACGAGAGCAGGGTTGTTGTAGAGTTGGGGGTCAGCAGTTCAACTGGGGGGAGGGGGGAAGAGAGATGGGGAGGGGAACAGCTCAGA
>NW_025185416.1:0-969 GCF_004010195.1 Chiloscyllium plagiosum | reverse complement strand
GTGTGAGAGAAATGGGGGGAGAGAGAGAGAGAGAGACAGTGAAACAGAGTGGGGGAGAGGGAGAGAAATAGGGAGAGAGACTGTGACAGATATAGGAGAAATGTCAGGAGAGAGAGAGTTAAATGGAGGGAGGAAGTGAGGAGGGGGGGGTGAGAGACACACATCTCAGAGAGATACATGAAGTGGGAGAGAGAGAGATAGACAGAGGGGCAGAGAGAGAAAGGCATTCTGAGTGTGTGACCCTCCTCCTGGATAAGGCAGACCAGGGTCACAGGTCACGACCCCAGCTGACCTTCCTCCTTCACTGACCCCCAGATAATGAGCTTTGTGGGTGGGGGGGGTGGTCACAGGTTAATTCCACCCGGCCCTGCTGTCCCTCTGCGAGGGCTGAACGGCCTGATTCCCCTCTGGGAAGTGAATATGCGGCCCAGCTGTTTGACAAACCTCTCCGACAGGGATGAGAGGGTGGGAGGGAGGGAGGGAGTCACATATGCCGGGGGTAGATCTGATCGCACACCTTCTCCAAACTGTGTCCCACACCGCTGACCCTCAACGTGACAAAGGGGCAGCAGGAAATAAACATTAACTTGTCTCCGAAAGGGCTTTCAGCTTCAGTGGAGCTGCAGCCCTTTGATCAGAGGGGCAGGGACTCAGTAACTGGTCACCGTAACCTCAGACTGAACACACAACAGCTCACAGCTGACAGCACAGGGTGTCTGGTCAAGCAGGCCTGAGGACATCTCCCACAGCCTACCCCCGTCACCCCCTCCCTACGCTCCCCGTCACCCTCTCCCTACACCCCCCCGTCACCCCCTCCCAGAGCTTTACTCTGTATCTAACTCCGTGCTGTCCCTGTCCCTGGGATGAAGGGGAACAGTGTAGAGGGAGCTTTACTCTGTATCTAACTCCGTGCTGTCCCTGTCCCTGGGATGGAGGGGGAGCTTTACTCTGTATCTAACTCCGTGCTGT
>NW_025185415.1:0-2842 GCF_004010195.1 Chiloscyllium plagiosum | reverse complement strand
CATCGGGCCAAATTGCTGGAGACATTGACGACGGACAGATCAAGCCAAAGGCTCTGCAATCTCATCCCTGGTTTCCCAGAGAATCCTAGGATAAATCCAATCCAGCCAATGGGAATTACTTCTTTTCACCATTTCCAGAAATGCTAACACCTCCGCTTTGGGAGCCTTAACCCAGTATAACGGAGGAGTCTGTATCATATTATACTCCTCGACGGAAATGTGCTTTTCTCGTGTGAATACTGACATAAAATGTTCATTTGGCTCTTTTCATATCTCCTCTGACTCCACACACACCTTCCCACAACTGTCCTTGATTGGTCCGAATCTTACTCCAGTCATTCTTTTATACCTGATTTACCCTGACGTAACTTTAGGTTTTTCCTTGATCAGATCCGCCAAAGACACCGGATGTCCCTTCCTCGTTCTTCTTCGCGGTCTCTTTATGTGTTTTCTGGCGAACTTATCACCCTCAAGGGCCCTAACGGAGATTTCAAATTTCCTCCCTCCATAAGTCGTCTTCTTCTTCTTGACGTGAGATTCTATTTTTTTTTAGTAAACCACGGAACGCTGGCTCGAGTACTTCCTGCGTGTCCGATAAGCATATACTTGTCAATGATATGCAGTAAATGTTCCTTGAATAAACTCCACGTTACAATCGTGCCTATCCCCTGCAGTTTGCTTCCCCATTCCATCCTAAACCTTTCCTAACAGCATTGTAATTGTCTTTGCCACATTTCAGATGACAGCAGCAGGAAGAGCGGGAGCTTGGACAAGGAGCGTGTCGGGAAAGATAAGTCACTGTTTTGAAACATTAAAGCTCACCAGGAGCTTCGGAGGACTTAAATTCAGTTGACAGCAGCAGGAGCAGTGGGAGATTCAACCGGGGGTCTGTCGGGAAAAGCGCTTCACTGATTTAAAACTTGAAAAGCTACCTCGAGCATCGGAGCCCTGTATGTCAGTTGCCAGCAGCAGAAATAGCGGGAGCTTGGAGCATGAGACTGTCGGGAATTTGAGTCACTAATTTATTCTTTTAAAGCTTACCTATAACGTCAACAGCGGAATCACATCGGAGAGAAGAGATTTATGGGAAATGAGGGACGTTTTTTGACCCTCAGCTATAAAAGTAAGTGATTTCTAAACCCGATATCCCACGCACGTCGGGCCTCCCACCCATCCACCTTCTTTCAGCTTTACACCAGGGACAGATCACCTAAGCTACTCTTCTTTTTTGCTTTCTGGTAAGGTAAATAGCAGGACTGACAGTGCAGGGAGAGGAATGTACCTCCCGCATAATGCTCGAGGCTAGATATGCCATTAGTGTCCCATTCAAGTACATCTGGAGGAATTGCACACAACTTGTCCACGACCACGTTAGGGAACTGTAGCGGAAGCTGCATGAACTTCAGATCATTCTGGAGGCAGGGTCTGTGATAGATAAGAGTTACAGGCTCCTAGGCATGAGGAAAGCTGGGTAAATGTTAGAAGAGGGAATAACAGTCAGTACAGGGATCTCCTGTGGTCGTTCCCCTGGAAATCAAGTATGACGTTTTGGATAAATTTGGGTAGGCAAAGACTTACCGATGGCATGCACTGGGGTGCAGGTCTTTGGCACACAGTCTTTTCCTGTTGCACTGAAGGGAAGTGGGGAAAGAAGGAGCGTGTTAATCAATCGGGACTCAGTTGTGAAAAGGTCAGACAGAAGGTATGTTGGGAATCAAATAGACTCACGGTTGGTGTGTTGCTTCGCTTGAGCCAGAATTGTACGAAAATCATGGGTGTGTAATTTGCTTTTGCTATTTGCGTGTGTTTCAACGAGCTCAGCAGGATTGTGGGAACCTATGTTCTAGTTCCAGTAAACAAGAGGATGAGAGTAGGCAGGACATGCACTGGTCTTCAGGGTCACAGGAGTGCGGTGGCAGACAGCAAGCTGAATTGAAGTGTGACAACTTCAACGCCAGGAGTATCCGGAAAAAAAATATGTGAACTTCCAGCATGTGGCTGTTACTGGGACATGGATTGAGCAAGGTCAGGAATTCAATGTGCAAGTTCCAGGTTTTTATCTTTCATCAATATCAGGGACATTGGTAAAAGCGGGGTGGGGTGTGTGGCTTTGTTCGTCAAGGACGCTTTAACGGTGACTGAAAGAACACTTGACAAGAACTCATCTGCCGACGTGTTATCGGTTGAGTTCACAAACAGGAGAGGAGCGGTCACACTGCTGGGAGTTTTTACAGGCATCCAGAAAGATCCAGGGATGTGAACGAGCGGATAGGCAAATGGATTCTGGGCCAGAGCGAACGCAACATGGTGGTCATTATGGGGGAAATTAGCTTCCCCAACATTTACTGGAAATGCTATATCTTCTGTCTGTCTGATGGATCACTTTTTATCCAATGTGTGTAGGAGGGTTTCCTGTCTCAGTATATCGAAGGTCTGACAAGAGTGGAGGCCACACTGCATGTGGAATTTGGTAATGAACCATGCCAGGTGTCTAATTTAGTTTTAGGTGAGCACTTTGGAGAGAGTGACCACAATTCGATTATGTTTAGTTTCGCGATAGACAAGGGAATGAACATGCCACATGGCAAGAGTTATGGATGAGGAAAGGGCTATTATAATGCCATAAGATAGACTGAGGAGGCATAGAACGGGGCAACAATATGCAGAGGTTAGGGACAATCGAAATGTGGAGCTGGTTTAAGGAACAGACCCTTCATGACTTTGATAAGTATGTCCCCGTCAGGCAAGGCACAAGGGAACCAAGATTTTCTAAATAAATGTTATCTCTTCTTCAGCGGCAGAGTGAGGCTTATGTGACATTCAGGCGAGATGGTTCGAATAA
>NW_025185414.1:0-2842 GCF_004010195.1 Chiloscyllium plagiosum | reverse complement strand
CTCTGGCAGAACACTCAATATACGCACCACCATCTGTGTGAAAACATTGCCTCTCAGGTCCTTTTTAAATCTTTCACCTCTCACCTTAAGCCTGTAGTTTTGGACTCCATGACCTTGGAGAAAAGACGTTGGCTATTCACCTTATCTACGCCCCTCGCGATTCTATAAACGTCTATAACATCACCCCTTAGGCTCCTATGCTACAGAGAAAAATTCCAGCTTATCCACCCCACCTTATAACTCGAACCCTCTTGTATTGGTAATTTGTGAATGTTTTTCCACCCTTTCCAGTTTAACAGCATCTGTCCTATTGCAGGAACCTGAACTGTACACAGAACACCAAATGTGGCCCCGCCAACGTCCTGCTCAGCCACAACTCAACGTCCCAACTCCTGTACTCAATGCTCTGACCAATGAAGGCAAGTGTACCAAACACCTTCTTCAATACCCTGTTGACCTGCGATACCACTTCCAAGGAACTGTGCATTTACACCCCCAGGTCTGTTCACTTGACAACAATCTCCAGTGACACACTTGCTGATCATTTCTCTTGACTAGCATACTCTATACATAATTTATATTATTGAGATTGTTCAGATTTGATACAGTCAGTGAATCTTGCTTTTAATGGTCCTCCAAAAATGGGTAAAAACATAAACACATTAACTACAAATGTCAAACTTTGCCTATTTATTTGTTGTATTTTTAATCTTTTCTTGAGCAGCCTTCAAGTTTCTTTTTAGCCAACTCAAATGCTTTTGTCAATATCGATCAGAAATCCAAAACAAATTAAGCATCATTTCCGAGCTTTGGTTTATTCAACTTTTCTTGAAATCATTTAGGTGCTCCTTTCATCCCATATTCATGTATTGTTTCATAATGACTAAATATTGTAAAGTTATTCAGAGAATCCCTCATGGCAGTCAGGACATAGACTTATGGAGATATACAGCAGGGAAGCAGACCCTTCGGTTCAACTCGTCCATGCCAACCAGATATCCTAAATTAATCTTGTCCCATTTTCCAGCATTTGGTCCATTTACCTCGAAATCCTTTCTATTCAAAGACCTGTCCAGTTGTCTTTTAAATATTGTATTGTAGCAGTCTCCACCACTTCCTCTGGCAGCTCATTCAATACATGCACCTTTGTGAAAACGTTGCCCATTAGGTCCCTGTTAAATCTTTCCCCCTCACCTTATACCTGTACCCTTTGGCTTTGGACTCCACCACCCCAGAGAAAAGACCTTGTCGACTTACCCTGTCCACACCCCTCATGGTTTCATAAATTTCTATAAGGTCATCACTCAGCCTCCTATGCCACAGAGAAAATAGCCCCAGCCTATTCAGCCTCTCCCTGTAGTTCAAACCCCCCAATCCTAGTAACATTTTGGCAATCAGCTGTAACTGTGGTCTTCAAGATTTGATGCCATCTTTCCAATGCACTTTTAGATTGTGGTGAGAAGAAGATTAAATTGCTCTATTGCCAAATTGTCAGCTATTCTTCCCATACGTGTGATGTAAACTTGAATTCTCGAACTGATTGCATTTTTTTGGGTGATCCATATTTTGCAAAAATCTCTGCTACCACTATTCCACTACTACGTTTTGCAGTAATTGTTCCAAAAGTCCCTGATTCAGGGAATCTTGTGGAATCATCCATTATTGTTTGAAGATATTGGTTCCCAGTCCTGGGATGAGGCCAAATTGGGACCTCATACAATCTATTAATACCCTGCTAAATGATTCTTCAAAACTGGTACAGGTATTGGAATTAAAAGAGCAGTTGGTTGAAGAAGAAATGCCCTAGGCCACTGGCACTCAGGCTTTTGGGGACAAGGAACCGACACAGCCCTAGGCAAAGCAGGATTCTGTGGTATCAGCAATAAGGGACTTCTCACATATGCACAGAAACAACAAGACAGGCAGATAGGTATCTGAGATGCAATGGTCCTGATTGTCCAGAGCTACAGCAGTGCAGTGAGTCATACAAGTGTCGAGCTGCTTCCATGAACAGGTTGCGGCTGTCATTGAGGGCTAGGTATAGCACCTTCAGGGTCTATTGTACATGGACTCCATTGCCTCAGATACTAGTTCTCAAGACTGAAGGCATGGTGACACAGTAATAGGGAACCTGACAAACAATCCAGATGCCCTTTCTTCATGAAGAGACAGGGTGGTGCCGAAGGAGGACTCACACAGAGGCCTCTCAGTAGTCTAATCTCAGGATACTTCAGAGGTGGCCACACCATCCATCGCCACCCAGCCTGCCCCTGTCTTAATCTTGGAGGTTGCAGCTGTGGAAGCTTCTCTTTCCTCTGGCAAGTAGTCCCTCCACATGTCTAGCTCACCCAGACAAAGTTGTCCATGTGGTCACACCACCAAACCTCCAGGATCAATGGCCTTCACTGCTGAGCAGGCTCCCTCAATCTCAGCCTCAGAAACAGGGGTGGCGTTAAAACAAAGTAGGAGGCAGATGAATAATAAAACTTAATGAGGGTATGTTGGTGACATGGGTGAGAATGGCTCTGTTTGTTATGTATTGTTTGTTACACTTCTTTAAATTATGGAGTTTTGACTCCACATCTGTT
Organism: Chiloscyllium plagiosum; assembly: GCF_004010195.1. NCBI lineage: Eukaryota > Metazoa > Chordata > Chondrichthyes > Orectolobiformes > Hemiscylliidae > Chiloscyllium > Chiloscyllium plagiosum. The sequence continues at coordinate 254 of NW_025185414.1, read as the reverse complement.
TGTTTGACCCTCTGCATAGCCCAAATGTAATGTGCTAGCACAATGTCTAACACAGGATGTATTAGTGTGTAGAGAGCCTAGGGCAGAATTTGGAAGGAAGGAGGAGCCTTATAGGGCAATGACTCCTATTGACCCATCTTGGTCAAAGATCCCTTTTTTGTCCCTGGCATTTCTGTTTAGAAGTGATATTGTGAATAAGTTGGTCAGTCATGTCTGGGGCAGGGAGATTAGATTAGATTACATTACAGTGTGGA
>NW_025185413.1:0-2842 GCF_004010195.1 Chiloscyllium plagiosum | reverse complement strand
CAGCTGGAACTGACATCCGGAAGCGGCAGGTACCAACCACTATAAATGCCGGAGGAAAGATCACAGAAGCGCTTCACAGGAGGCTCCCTGAGGATGTCACCTAGGCAGGGGACGAAACGTCTGCAACACAAATTCCCAACTCGGCGAACAGAACCACAAAAATGAGCACCCGTGCCACAAATCTTCTCACAAACTTTGAAGCCCTTTAGACTCTACAAAGCTCCGTCATGAACAAGCCACCATCTCTCTGTTTCCTTTGCCTTCTTCAGTGTCTGCAACTCTCGCTGTATCTTCCAGTAACGTTTTTAGTTACTGCAGGTCTGCCTAGCTCCCCAGATAACCTGTTTCATCCCCTACAGCTCCCTCAATCACTGTAACACCCTCTTCTCTGTCTAAGCCTCCTCTTTCCCACTGTCTTCCAGGCACCGCAGCGATCCTGTAAGAGAGCAGTGCGTAATGGGATGTTATAAATCGCAGCTGAGGTTTGATGCCGACCATTACCTGGGAGTCACAAGGGGAGAGACCCTGAGCGAGTGCAGCACAAAGCGGGAGAATATAAATCAGCAGCGAGGGTCAAGGCCGACTGGGACCTGGATTTGGATAAAAAGCAGAGCAGGAGGCTCGAAATCCGCACCGAGTCACAGAGGGAGTGACCGTGTGAGGGAGTGACTTGGAGCAGGAGCTTGAGGCTGACACACCTGGGAGAATATAAATCAGCACTGAGGATCGCGGCCTAGTTGTACCTGGGAGTCACAGAGACGGTGACCCTGTGAGGGAGCAGACTGGAGTGAGAGCTGGACAATTACACGTCCGAGGAGACACATCACTGTGTGTGCACTTGTCCCTCCATTGTTCTGTGTTTGTGTGTGTGTGTATGCGTGTATGTCCACTTCCCTCGCTGTGTGTGTGTAACGCTCCTCACTGTGTGTGTTTGTACCTCTCTCACTGTGTGTGTACGTCCCATCCCTCACTGTGTGTGTGAGCATGTCCTTCCCTCACTGTGTGTGTGTGCGTGTCCCTCCCTCTCTTTGTGTGTGTTTGTGTGTTCGTATGTCTGCGTGTCACCCTCCCTCACTTTGTGTATGTGTGTCCCCTCGCTTTCTGAGCACATGTCCCACCCTCGCTGTGTCTGCGTGTCTCAATCACGCTGTGTGTGTGCGTGTCCCACCCTCGCTGTGTGTGTGTGTGTGTCCCTCTTGATGTGAGTGTGTGTGACCCTCTTGCAGTTGAGGTCTGCAGATGCTGGAGATCAGAGATGGAAATGTGTTGCTGGAGAAGCGCAGCAGGTCAGGCAGCATCTAGGGAACAGGAGAATCGACGTTTCGGGCATTAGCCCTTCCTGCATTTGCCTTGTTAAATCTACTAGAATTTTATTAGTTTCTGTTAGATCCTCCCTCGTTCTTCTAAATCCCAGTGAATGTCCTTCTAACCAATCCTTTCTGTCAGAATGCATCAGTCCTGCCATCACAGTAATCAGTCTGGTAAACCTTTGTTGTACAGCCTCCATAACCATAATATCCTCCCTCAGGTAAGGATTCCAGAACTGTATACAATACTCCAGGTGTTGTCTCACAAAGCTCCAGTCCAATTTGACAATAGAACATTACAGCGCGCGTGGCACAGGGCCTTATGGCCCTTGATCTTGCACCGACCTGTGAAACCAACCTGAAACCCATCTAACTTGCACTGTTCAATTATCACCCATATTTTGATCCAATGACCATTTAAATGCCGTTAATGTTGGCAAGTCTACTACTGTTGCAGGCAAGAAAGTATACAATTGTTGCACGCCCGTACTACCGTCTCAATAACGAAACTAACTCTGACATTTGTCCTACATCAATCACCCTCAATTTAAAGCTGTGTCCCCTCATGCTAGCCATCATCATGCGAGGAAAAAAGACTTTCACTATCCACCCTATCGAAACCTCTGACTTCCTTACACATCTCTATTAAGTCACCACTTAACCTTCTCTCTAGCGAAAACAGCCTCAAGTCCCTCAGACTTTCCTTATAAGACATTCTTTCCATACCAGGCAACATCCTAGTAAATCTCTGCACCCTTTCCAACGTTTCCAAATTCTTCTTGTATTATGGTGACCAGAACTATATGCAATACTCCAAATAATGCCGCACCAGAGTTTAATACAATTGCCAGATGACCTCAGGACTCTGAAACGTAATCCTATATCAATAAAACCTAACATACCATACCATCTTATCAAACTTCGTGGCAACATTCAGGGATTATATACATGGACACTGAGATCACTCAGCACTTCCAAGCATCTTACCATCTTACTCTGCATTCCTGTTTCTCCTTCCTAAGTGAATCATCTCACATTTTTCCGCATTAAACTATATTTGCTACTGATCATCCCAGTTCTGCTGCTTCTACATGGGTCTCTGTACCCTGCAACATCCAACAGCACTGCTCACAACTCCACTGACCTTCGTGTCATCAGCAGATTTAAGAAACCGTCCTTCTATGCCGTTATCCAGGTCATTTATAAACATGGCAAATAGCAGTGGATCCAAAACAGATCCTTGCAGTACACCACTAGGATATGAACTCCAGGATGAACATTTCCTATCAACCACCACCCTCTCTCTTCTTTCAGATAGCCAATTACTGATCCAAGCTGCTAAACCACCCTCAATCCAAGACCTCGGTATTTCCTGCAAGAGCCTACAGTGGGAACCTTATGAAACGCTTTACTGAAATTCGTATACACCACATCAACAGCTTTACCGTCATCCACTTGTTCGGTTACCTTCTCAAAGAAAGCAATAAGGTTTGTGAGGCACGATCTATGCTAAAAAAAAACATGCTGACTATCCC
>NW_025185412.1:0-2842 GCF_004010195.1 Chiloscyllium plagiosum | reverse complement strand
CAAACCTGCTGTACCACTGACAAAGCCTCACGCTGACCACTTGGGGGCCACAGTGTCACCAAACACATCAATTCCTCAGACCTGCAGTATCACCGTACACACCGGCCAATCACACAGCAGAACTATATGGGCAGTCAGTAACGGTGAACATGGTTAGAACCATATTGAGGAAAAAGCCAAAATGAGAAGCTAGAGACTAAAAGCTTGCAAAAGATGTGCATTTGAAGGACAGGAGAGGAATGGGATTTGGAAATGAATTCTGCCATCGGGCTACTATACATGGCCATGATTTAGGTTAACTCTGGAAGGGAAATGAAGACCACAAGAGGTTGAAGGATGATGTTAGACTAAAAGTCACAAAGAGAGATAGGGATTCATCATGAAGGGCTTTCTTAAATGTGCAAATTAGATTGGAGATGTTGAAAAATTGGGAGGCAAAGGTCAATTAAGGACAGTCTGATAATTTTCAGAATAAGCGCTCATTCCAGACGTTTGGAAATGCTCTCATTCATGGAGTATAAGGACAGAAATCTGACCAGAAGAGGATGGAATGGTCAAGTCTCTGGGTGAGAGTTGTGGATGATGAGGCAGGAGGCATGTAACTTTACAGAGACAGGTTTGTGATGAGTAAATGCTGGGTTTACTCAACGCTGGAACATGCTGCTGAGATATAAAGGGTGTGGACCAGCTGAGGATAGCAAATGAGAGGCTGGAGTGGCAAAGGGGCACAGCTGGAGAGTCAGAAACAGGCAAACCTGTTGGAGTTGACTTTCCTTTGTTGAACACTTCAGTGGTGTGCAATTTTTTCTGAAAGGCTGGTGACATTCTTTCTCCAATTTAGACAGTGCAACATGACTGAAGTTACAGACCAATGAAATCAAACTTGCACAGGCATTCAGCTCTTACTGTTCAACTTCAGAGATTCCAAAGGAAACTGACAGAACGAGATGTTAACAGACAATCTACCACACCGATGCTGACTTAACTCTGGGCTGTCGGCCTCAATTACAGTGACAATACAGTAATAAGCCAAACGAGAGGGAAAACCTCCTGTGACAGAACTCATGTCATCATCCCACCATGCAAGGTGGTGGAACTTGCAAAGAAAACTAGATTCTTCCGTGTTAACAAAGTGGCCACATAGTCTTGTGTAAACAACGTCCAAGCTCTCTCACTGATTACAACTTTTGCTGCTTCTCAACTCTGCAAGTGATATGCAACCACCAGCAGTGAAAGGAATTAAAATCTGAAACTTCAGCCTCCCACGAGAGGGTGAGTGGGAAACTACACTGGGCTATTGTGTCAAGGTACCATTGAGAAAGATGATAATTCCAACATCTGAGCTATGCTGATTAAATGGATCATGGCAGATGGTTGGGAAATGTGATTTCCTTGAATGAATGAGACAGGCAAAGTAAAAGGCCAGGTGTGAGAGACGATTTCAATACAAACAATTGAGATGTGCATGACCCCAGAGTCTAAGGGGAATAGAGCCATAGGGGTAGGGTAAAACATGCCTCTCTGTAATAAAAGATGAGACATCTGCTGCTACGGATTGATAAGACCACTCACATTGACAGAGTAGAAAAACAAGTCCTTGATTGATAAGACCACTCACACAGAATAGAAAAACAAGTCCTTGATTGATAGGACCACTAACTCTGACAGAGAAGAACAAGTCCTTGACTGATAAGACTACAGGGTAAGAAAAAAAAACAACTCGGGAGACATCTGCTGTAGACTTTAAGATAAGGATGCAGAATGGAAAATTACTGAACCCCCTTAGAGCCACAGAGGGGAGGGACTTATCCTGTATTTAATCAGAAGACATTGTAAGCCTCGGCGCGCTTTTCTCAGAAGGGTGCCCAACTCTACAGACTTGCTAATAAAACTTTGTTTTCCTGAATTTGTCTAGAGCGATTATTGAGAAGCGATTTTCGTTTCTAACAAACTTGGGGGCTCGTCCGATCAACACTCCGGCCGCGAGGGGGGCTGAGGAAGGACATCGGAGAAGGTGCACCCTGCCGAGTTCGGCAGTCCCTGATTCCTTGCTTGTCGCCCCGCGCGGCTTGAGCGAGTGATATCCGGAAGGCTCAGGAGAACAAAGGAGGGGTGTGGCCGAAGCAGTGGGGACGGTTCACGATCGAGTAATTTCGGTGCACCGAACCCAGGTAAGAAAAGACTTGCGGGAACCATCTTTCCGGAGGACTGGGGACCTGCGGAGTGCCTGTAGATTTTTCTACAGAGACGTGGGACACAGGAATCCAAAGACCGGGGGTGCCTGCAAAGGGACCTGGGCGATCACGGGACTGAAGGTCCGGGAATTGGCTAAATAGTGATAGATTATCACGGGATTCTACAGGAATCTCCGATTTTACAAAGTCCTCGGCAATGGGAAATAAGGGATCCAAGGCGGATAAGGGAGAGGTAGGCTTGAGCGTAGACAATGAAAAATACCCCGGGGTACTTGCCGATAGTCCGTTAGGTATAATGTTAAATAATTGGGGTCAGGGTAGGGAAAAGAAAAATCTAGACAGAAGATGGTGAAATACTGTCGAACGTGGTCCCAAAAACCTATTCAGGGAGACTCAGTGTGGTGGCCTAGATTCGGCACTGATGAAGACTGGGTCCGGCAAGCTCTAATTTTATATGTCAATTCGAAGCCTAATGTTACTCGGGAGGAAAGTGATTACGCCCTTTGTTGGCTACCAGTCGCACTATCTTGCAAAATGAAGGTAGCCAATGAAGACTCGAAAGGGCAGAAAGATTAGGAACCTTTAGATCACTTACCGCCGCCCTACGTGACCCCATCTGCCCCGCAAAATAGTCCTTCGGGTGGCGA
>NW_025185411.1:2699-2842 GCF_004010195.1 Chiloscyllium plagiosum | reverse complement strand
TTATTGCATTGAACAATGATTAGATGGTCATGATGATCTAATGGGCGGCACGGTGGCACAGTGGTTAGCACTGTTGTTTCGCAGCGCCGGAGACCCGGGTTCAATTCCCGCCTCAGGCGACTGACTGTGTGGAGTTTGCACGT
>NW_025185411.1:0-2666 GCF_004010195.1 Chiloscyllium plagiosum | reverse complement strand
ATCTTTGTGAGGCTTTATGTGCAGTGTTTTGTTTCAGCATTGATTTTAGTAACATTGCGATACTTTACAAGTGTGACAATTGAGGGTTAAAGATTTTTTTTTAAAGACAACATTTTCAAAAAATACTTGTTGGTTTTGTTTATCAAAACACAATTGTAAGATTATGGGATGCCTACAGTGTGGAAATTGGCTATTTGGTCCAACAAGTCCACACTGACCTTCCAAACAATACGCCAATCAGACCCATTCTGGTGCTAACCACTGTTCTCGACGCCCAGCCCCATGTAGGAAGTGAGATAAGTGAGAGACGTGCAAAGTCAAATTTCAATTGAAAACTCTCCGATATTGTAAAAGCATATCAATGTAATATTCAATGTGAGTAGGTGAATGGAAAACAAAACAAAAGTCCTGACAAATCATGAATGAACAGCAATTAGACAATTAATTTGATCAAAGAACACAACAATATTTAGATAACTTGTATTGTTTAATAACAAATTTGGGAATTAACTGACTAGCGAATAGCAGGAAGTGATATTTGTTTATTTTACTGACGAAGAAATTGTTTTTCATCCTTGTAATACTGCAAAATAATGATTTATGTGCCTGAAAAATTTGATTAAGCTATTTCCAATAATAAGAAAAGATCAATACGATCACTTAGACTGCTTCATCTTTAAGACTGCAACATTCTCAATTTTTTTCCAGGAATTTAGAAACAGCAGAACTGGTTATTTTTTTTCCTTGGGAACCTGAAGAGAATAAACAGCAGATTCGGTGAATTCGTCATTCAATGCAAGTATTCAGCTGAATACAACGACCCTTCATTGCAAAAATGTTCAACTTCTAAAAATTCAAAATTTATTGTCATTGTTTAATGAAATGATACAGAGATGTTAATTCTTTTTCATTTGACTAAACAAAATGCATGAATTTTACATCATTTTGTTGTATAAAAATACTTAAATCTTATTGCGATTACAAACACAATAAATGTTATAATGAAGTCAAATATATTGAAATGAATTCAACGATGTTTCCATGGGCAAAATAAAAATTGATATTAACAATGATTGAGAGATTGTACACGACAATATATTTATAGTTATTCATGAGAAGAGCCATAATTCTACAATTACAGCACATACTGAATTGAATAATTATTAGGTATGAACAACAACTGAATTGTAAAATTCGATCAATGAATTTAGAAATAATGAGAAATCACATTTTGCTATGTGACTGAGGATTATGTGGAAACGAAAAGGAATTATTGCAGTGAAAAGTAATTGCAGCTCCATGAATTTAAAGCCTGTGATTCCGGTGATCATTCAAATTAGCAAACATCAAATATTTACAATGAATTTTGGATGGAAGTCATTGGATCCATTGTGGGATACTTGACCTGAAAAAAAAATGCCGTTTCATTCTGCAGTTTTGGTACTCATAAACAACTGATTACATAAAAATGTGAATCTCACTATACTTGTTCAAAAGACTTTCTTCATAATTGTGCAATTATTGTCATGACAATGACTTGATAATTAATGTTGTAACATGAGCAATTAAAATGATTCAATATTTCAAAAACACTTTGCCGTGATGTTGATTGGATATTTATTAAGATCGGTAAACTGAGGAATAAAATATAATAGTTAGCTTTATGGATTGAAGAAAAAATCAGTGATTATAAAACAAAATGCTTTCTTTTTCCTCAAAAATATAGGCAATTCAAGAATTATGAATTTCCATCTCATGGCTTCTTCATAGAGACGTGGTATTTTAATTAATATGATAAATATTATGATCAGTGTTCAGACATTCGTGTCAGAATTTGGAAGAAAATTAATAGATAATGAAAGTGAGCATGAAAGTGAACAAACGATGCAGTCAATGACATTTGGTATAGAACGCCAATTTCATAATTGTGTCATCATTGTACAATGATGAATAATGCTGGACCAGAAGCGACAAAAAAACATGTTCAAAGCAGTTATTTTCAGACAATGAAATGAAACCAATAATCATTTTGCAGTGCGCATGGTTTGAAAAAGCTAATTTAATGTGTTCTATAAACTGAAGACTACATTGCTTTTTGGAAAAATGGAGGACTTCCACAAATTCGAAACTTAAGTTTTTGAATGTACAACAAAATGTTTTAACTTTGAAATTTCTCTTGCACACAGATTTAAAATAACCAAACTTAACGATTTTTATAATGACAATATGTTAGTTGTTTGTGTGGTTGTAATACAGTCAATATCCGTGATAAAGTAGAATTATTGTTTTAAACAACATAAGTCATCTTTAACTACTGAACTGAATAAGAGATATCAATTGCATTTGTTGCACGGAAAAGTAAACAAACACTTACTGTTGTCATTGGTTTCAGGAGCAATAACGTACTTTTTCAGGTTATTCTCCTAAACAGTAATCAGGTGGCGTTGAAGACCTTTGTGTTGCTTTATGTGCACTGTTTCGTGTGAACATTGATTTATATAAAATTGAGATATTTACATGAATGAGGAACAGACTGATAATTGGGTGTGAACGATCTGATTTCAAACCAGACAATTTTTGATATTTACTAGGATTGCTGAGTGAAATGTCCTTAAACCAGCATGCGATAAATAGGGATAAGTGAGAGATATGCAAAGTCAATTTAT
>NW_025185410.1:0-2841 GCF_004010195.1 Chiloscyllium plagiosum | reverse complement strand
AGATGGTTAAAAAGGAAAGGAGTTACGAAAGTGAACGATGGTCCATCAAAAAGTGAGGCTGCGGAAAGAAGGAGGTGGGAAGGGAATTGGACAATCATTTTGCCTTCAGCAAAAGCAGCAATTAGTGGAAGAACTCAGCAGGTCTGGCAGCATCTGTGGAGGGAAAGCAGAGTCAACAGTAGCATGAAGAAGATGGTATGTAAATGCTGGTCTTCATTTTAGGGAGAAATGTTAGATTCCAGAAATAGTCACAAATCAGGAAGTGCCATTCAGAGAGGAGTTAAAGATATTTCCAATAAAGATATTTGGAATTGTGCACTGAAAATCCCCAGGATCCGGATGGACACCATCCTTTGGGTCCAATAGAAGTGAGGTAATTGGCTCATTGGCTCTCACTTACCAACATTCATTGATTTGGACCCAGTTCCATTAGATTGGAATGTAATAAATACAACGCTTACGTTGTGTGGAATCCCTGCACACAGACGGTACGCGGAGGGTTGGAATTAATCCCAGGTCCCCGGCACTGTGAAGCAACAGTGCTAACCACTGAGCCACCGTATTACCTCAGAGTAGAGCTCTGAGGTGCAGAGGGATCTGGGTGTACGAGTGCATGAATTACAGGAGGTTAAGATTGCAGGTACAACAAGTAATCAGGGAAACTCATAGGATATTATTGTTTAGAGATCTGAATACAAAAGTAGGGAGGTTACCCTTGAATTATACAGGGGACTGGAGTAGTGTCCTCCAGATGAGGTCCTGCAGAAAGATGGGGTATCAGGGAAGAGAGGTCGCCACAGGAAAGAGGGAATTTAATGAGGGCCATTCGGGGGCAGATCCTGAGGAGCCCACAGCACCATTTCACAAGGGGGAAAGTTGGGCGAGCCACAATGGGCCAAATGTCCTCTTCCTGGGGCTTGAGGTGACAGGGATTCTGTGACTGGGATCTTGCTGTGCGTCAGGGGTCGGAGGTGCAACCACAGGCTGTCCATCTACACAAAAACATTTACCCCCAAAGTCCAGGGGGTGGTGCTGAGAGATAGAGAGAGTGTATCCAGGACATGGAGGGAGTTTATGTGGGGGGCTAATGGAGGGGGAGGGTCGGCACAAAAAGGGCACTGAATAATGGGGGGGGGTAAAGCAGGGGTGAAAACTGGGAACGGGAGTCACATAATTGCGGTGGATGTACTACTTGGGGTAGGGGCATCTAAATAAGGGGCGGGGGTTACACAATGAGGGCAATTTTGTTCCCATACCCCCATTTTTGAACCTCTGCCTCCGTGGGTGCCCCAATCAGCACAGGTAAGATTAGTTTAGATTAGATTACTTACAGTGTGGAAACAAGCCCTTCGGCCCAACAAGTCCACACTGACCCACCGAAGCGGAACCCAACCATACCCCTACATTTATCCCTTACCTAACACTACGGCCAATTCACCTGACCTGCACATCTTTGGACTCTGGGAGGAAACCGAGGCACCCGGAGGAAACCCACGCAAACACGGGGGGAACATGCAAACACCGCACAGTCAGTCGCCTGAAGTGGGAATTGAACCCGGGTCTCTGGGTGGCACGGTGGCACAGATTGGGAGGGGAAGGGGAAAGCCAGGGGCAGGAGCAAATTGTCCCGACAGAAAAAATAACCTGTCTCTTGTGCAGTGGCGCAGGGAGGCCAGCAGAGGGTGACATTGGATCACTTTAAACACAAGGGGGTCAGACACAGAGAGAGTCAGAGAGGCTGGGGTGAGGTGAAAGTGGGATAAAAGGGTCCTCCTCAGGATGTGATTGAACCATGGCGTTTCCCAGGTGGGGACGGGATGCTCTGATAACCAACATTGGGAAGGAATGGTTGGAGAAGGGTATGGGCAGAGATATTGTTCGATTTTGTCACCGCTGTGTGACCTCTGCCCAGTTCAACCGAGGCTGGTCCATTAAAATAAGAATAGGGCCCCAGCCATGCCCAAAGGGACTCTGGGGGCAGTTACAGATGGATTTTACAGGACCTCTTCCCCAACCCCATGGGAAGACGGATTGCCTTGTGATTATTGACCAATTTATCAGGTGGATCGGGGCCTACCCTACCCAGAACTGATCAGCTAACGCTGTGGCAAGGGTTGTAGTACAGGACCTCTTCCCCAACCCCATGGGAAGACGGATTGCCTTGTGATTATTGACCAATTTATCAGGTGGATCGGGCCTACCCTACCCAGAACTGATCAGCTAACGCTGTGGCAAGGGTTGTAGCTGAGGAGGGGATTCCCAGGTCGGGAGTTGGTGGGGGGGTTGGGGTGCCATCCCAGATGGGATTCCACCGGGCACCCATTTCAATGGACGTGTTGTAAAAACCACATGTCAGCTGATCGGCATTAAACCGAAATTTCACACACCTTACCATCCACAAAGTTCAGGCATGGTGGGGCGAATGAACAGGACTCTTAAACCCTCCCTTGCTAAGGCCATGCAGGACTCTGACAAACGCTGGCCTGAGGTCCTGCCTGCTAGACACGTGACTCCAGTCCACCAGAAGCGGGTCGAATGGTTTGACCCCTTCTGAGTCGATGACAGGTTGGGCAATGTAACAGCCCGATTCCATCATCATGGGAGGGTTCCGATGCTGGCCCTCGCTGCGATAGAATACATCACTATGTGCTTGAACTGACCACCCAGCTGAAGGAGACGTGGAAAACAGTTCGGGACAAACAGGAGGGGGGGGGGCAGGATGAACAGAAGCAATTAGAGGATTGTGCAGAGGTCCCATCGGTTGGTAGGAGGGTTATGGTTAAGACTCTCCCCGTTAAACCAGGCTTCGCCCCTCAGTAGAATGGAACCTCTGAGGTTATC